>NW_024081297.1:210885-249637 GCF_003009895.1 Hyaena hyaena | reverse complement strand
GGACGAATGGATCAAGAAGATGTGGTTTATCTATACCATGCAATACTACATGGCAATGAGAAACAATGAAATCTGGCCATGTGTAGCCACATGGATGGACCTTGAGGGTGTTATGCTTAGCAAAATAAGTCAGGCAGAGAAGGACAAATACCATATGTTTGCACATATAGGAGGATTAGGAGGAACTTAACTGAGGACCATGGGGGAGAAGAAGGGGGAAAATGGTGGGGGAAAGGGAGAGAGGCAAACCATGAGAGACTCTTGAGTGCTGAGAAACAAACTGAGGACTGATGGATGTGTGTGGGGGGGAGATGGGCATGGAGGAGGGCATTTGTGGGGATGAGCATTGGGTGTTATATGGAAACCAACTTGACAATAAACTATTTGTAAGGAAAAAAAAAGACTTATTTTTTATGTAAGGGTATTAAGAATCCTAAAAGTCAGGAGTGTGATGTGATCCAGTTTAATGTTTCAAGATAATTCAGGCTATTGTAGATTGGGTGGGTGTGTGGTGGCTTCTTAGTGAACAGTGAATCGTATCTGTTGCAGTAGTGTACACGATGATGGTGACATGGTTTGGTGGTGAAGTTGGAGAGAGGTGGGTAGATTCAAGATAGATATTTTTTAAAAATCATTTTAGGGGCACCTGGGTGGCTCAGTTGGTTGGGTAGCCGACTTCGGCTCAGGTCATGATCCCCCAGTCTGTGGGTTCGAGCCCCACATTGGGCTTTGTGCTGACAGCTGTGGAGCCTGTTTCAGATTCTGTGTCTCCCTCTCTCTCTGACCCTCCCCCACTCATACTCTGTCTCTCTCTGTCTCAAAAATAAACGTTCAAAATTAAAAAAAAAATCATTTTAAATGTTCTATTTATTTATGAGAGAGAGAGAGACAGCATGATCAGAGGAGGTTCAGAGAGAGAGGGAGATACAGAATCTGAAGCAGCCTCCAGGCTCTGAGCTAGCTGTCAGCACAGAGCCCAACATGGGGCTCAAACGCATGAACCGTGAGATCATGACCTGAGTGGAAGTCAGATTCTTAACCGACGGAACCACCCAGGCGCCCCCAAGATAGATATTTTTAGGTACTATTTATGGGATCTGATGATGGGTTATTTGAGTTTGTGATAAAGAGGTTGAAGAAGTTATCAAGGCTAACCACTAGATTTCTGCAAGAGTAACTGGGTTGCTGGATATATCATTTGCAGATGTGGGGTAGATTGAAAGATGAAGGCTGAGATGCCTGTTAGAAGTACAGGGGGGAAATGTCATGTAGGGAGTTGGATATGTAGATTTTGAACCTAAAGTTTAATTTTGGGAGTTTTTGGTATGTAATATTTAAAGCCATGAGAGTGGTTGAGATTTCCTAGGGAGAGTTGGGAGTAAAAAGAGTATTAGAAACAAACTCTGAACAGCTCCAGTATTTAGAAAGATGAAGGAATAGGAACAGGAAAAGGAGTCACAAAGAACAACCAGAAGAGTCGGAGGGAAACAGATTATAGAGTTTTAGAATGGAGTTTTAGTTATATTATGAAAGCCAAGAAAATAAAAGAAAGAAAGAGAATTCAACTCTTTTGAAAGCTTCTGAAAGGTCAAATATAATAAGACTCATGGAAAATGGTAGATGAATTTGACTTTTGTGAGAGTAGTTTTAATGTATTGATGGAAATCAAAGCCAGATTGGAGTAGCTAGAAGGAACTGAGTTCCATTACCAGCAACATTTCAGATAAGATGTCCTGAAAAAAATTCGTGTTGTCAAACACCTAGAAATACTAGATAGAAGAGCAGCAATAATGTTATTTTCACAAGTGAGCTCACAAGGAAGTAAGGGAAATCTCTGGGGGCCAAAAGAGGAATTGGAAATCAGAGTTGTCAGTAGTTGCTGATATTATGGCCATCCCTGAGAGCATTGCTGATTTTAATGACTTTAATGACTGTAGCTGAACTGGAGAAAAAAAATCCCTGCACTCACACAGGTGGAATGGTATCCCTGAGAACCCATGAAAGTCATCACTTTAACTTTGTGATTAATGTGAAGATGGAGTTGAAAAATTTTATCTCCCTATCAATTGAGAATGATAACAAGGCAAATTGTGTCTTTTGGCTTCTGCTCTGAATAGAAAACCATACATATGTCTGCCTTGAGAATTGCTAACCACAAAAGCCTACTCCCACATCACTTTCAGTTTAGAATTCTGTCATTTTTGTGGTCTGAATAATCTAGAGCAGAGGGAAAAAACTTATTTTTAAAAATTTTATTTATTTATTTATTTATTTATTTAGAGAGAACATGTGCAGGGAAGGACAGAGAAAGAGAGGGGGAGAGAGAGAGAGAGAATCCCAGGCAAGCTCCAAGCAGGAAGTGTGTTATCAGTGCAGAGCCTGATGCAGGGCTTGATCTCAAGAACCATGAGATCATGATCTGAACCACGATCAAGAATTGGGTGCTTAACTGACTGAGCCACCCAGATGCCCCAAGAAAAAAAAACTTTTTTAAAATTTTTTTTTAATGTTTTTTTTTTTTATTTATTTCTAGGAGAGAGAGAGAGACAGCGTGAGCAGGGGAGGGTCAGAGAGAGAGGGAGTCACAGACTGAAGCAGGCTCCAGGCTCTGAGCTGGCAGTCAGCACAGAGCCCGACGCGGGGCTCGAACCCACGAACCGCGAGATCATGACCTAAGCGAAAGTCGGCCGCTTAACCGACTAAGCCACCCAGGTGCCCCTAAAAAAACTTTTTTAATAGTTCTGGATTTATAGCACTTTTGGGTGATTGGCAGAATCAAATACCTGTCATCCTTTGCTGAATGCAGCTTCAATTCAGGCTTCACAGTTTCCTCAGGAAAAAGTTCTAGAAAACATGAATTGAGAATCCAGATTACAAAATGCATGAGAAAGATGTCTCCACGAGTGAGACTCAGAAGAAAATCTTTCTCACCTCTTCAGGTAATGTTTAAATATTTAAATAAAGAATAGACCCTGGGGCACCTGGGTGGTCCAGTTGGTTAAGGTCTGAGTCTTTTTTTAGGTCAGTCATGATCTCATGGTTTGTGAGATCTAGCCCTGCTTCAGATTCTGTGCTGACAGCGTGGAGCGTGCTTGGGATTTGGTCTTTCCACTCTGTGTCCCTCCCCTACTTGCACCTGTGTGCATGCTCTCTCTCTCTCTCTCTCTCTCTCTCTCTCTCTCTCTCTCCCTCTCTGTCAAAATAAATAAATAAACATTAAAAATGATTCTATAAGTATTAGAACAAGATGCAATAAAAGATGATGCTGGTTAAGAAATATAACAGAACTTCTAAAGATGAAGATTATAATAATTCAAATAAAAAAGAAATTAGAGATTAATGAAATAAAAGATGGAGTTGCAGAAATTGTCACAAATTGATGACAAACATGGAAGAGAGAATAAGAGGTATTGGATGGAGAATGCCAGATATATCTCACTGGAGTTGTAGAAGACACTGGACATAATGGGGCAGAAGTGATTTTCAAGTCCTGGATGAGAATTTTCCAGAATTGGTAAAGGACATGATTCTCCATTTCAGGAAGCACAGAAAATCATAATCAAGAAAATAAGTGTATTAGGAAAGAAGAAAGGATGGAAATTAATGGGCTAAGAATTTAGAAAGTTAGAAAAAGGACAGAATAAACTCAGTGAATAAGAAAGAAGAAAACAGTAAAGTGGAAAAGACACTGAAAAAGAAAACAAACAGAATACAGATAACATTACAGTAAATCAGCTTCTGGCCAGTTTGATAACAGAAGTGGGGAACAGAGAAAGGAGGGAGGGAGGGTGGGAAAGGAGGAAGGAAAGCAATTAGGAATGAAAAATGGGAACTATTTTAAATGTGTCAGTGTTTGATAAGCTAAAAGGAGAGAAAAGATCAAGGCTGTGTGTAAATGATTCAAGTGTAGGTGTCAAAGTGGACTTATGGTCCTGTTTCCTTGAAAACAATAAAGTTAAGATAGATTTGGAATACTGTGTCCTAAAAGCTCTTCCCTTATCTGAAGCTATTTGCCTGGGTCCTAAGTAGAGGCTGCTTATCTGTGTCAAAGTAACTTAGATCCTCCAGGAAAGAGTGGGATATTTTATTCTTAGGAATATAATTTCAAAAGCAGTTTCTGATCATTTATGATTTTAGAGTAAAAAGTTTCTCAGTGAGTAGGAAAGCAGTAGTCATTCAAAAAAAGAGTGGTTATGACATTTTATAGCTACGGCATATCCTTGGGAGAAATGTTGTTTCCTCTTAAATTTACAGCTGGTTTTATCTGGATCTATTATTCCAGCCTTATGAATGACAAGGCAGATGTCATGTGTCTATGTGATGTCCAAGTGTTTTTATTTATTTATTTTTTGTTTGTTTTTACTTTTCTCAGCGCAGATCTGGTCTAAGAGCCTCTGCTCTACATTTGAAATTTCAAGGAGAATTTAAGAAATGTTAGAATTACAAATATACTGTTTTAAAAAGAGACTAGTAAACTTGATGCTCCTTGTCAATATTTTAAGTTACATTAGAAATTCATTGGCGCACCTGGGTGGATCAGTTGGTTAAACATCCAACTTTGGCTCAGGTCATGATCTCACAGTTTGTGGGTTCGAGCCCCGCATCATTCTGTGACTCCTATCCCTCTTTCTCAAAAATAAACATACATAAAAAATTAAGAAAAATTAAAAAAAATTCATTGATCTCCTTTTCTCAGGGATTTTTAGAGTAGTAGATTAGGAAAATTACTCCTCATTGTTGTAATGTGCTTCCAACTGTCCAAATTATCTTTATTTTGATTATTTCATTTGATTCTCACTATGAACTTCTTTATTTTTGTATTTGGAATTGAGGCTAAGAAATACTAAGTAACTTGCTCAGGGTTGTAGCAGATTTATCTGTCTTTAAGGTCCATGATTTATCCATTGTTCTATGCTGTCTCCAGGTTGAAAGAATTCCTAGAACTATTAGACATTTTGAAAAACATTTGCAAATGTTTTTTGCAAGGAGGGGGATTGATATCAAGTTGGGAAATAATTTTATGTCCTCTTTATTTTAAAATCATTCTTTCCTCCTTCCCATTTTTGTTGATATGTAACTCTAATTTCAGTAGAAGTTCCAAAGTGAAAATTTGCAAAAGTTCTCCAGTCTTTAGAATTTTACCTTGTTCATAGTTTTGTTTGGGAAGTTTTAAGCTTCAAATTTTTGTATGAGTGTTTAGGGTCATTATTGTAGTAATAATCATTGCATAGTAACTATCAATAATAAGTTAAAAATGTGTATTAATTAGATTTTTAAGGCTACTGGAATAAGTGACACAGGTAAAGTAGTTTAAACAGCAGAAATTCATTTTCTCAAAATTCTGAAGACTAGAAATCCAAGATCAAGGTGTCAGTAGGCTTGGTTGTTCTGAACCTTTCTTGGCTTGCATATGGCTATCTTATGTCTTTGTTTTCACATAGTCTTTCCCCTGTGTTTATCTGTGTCCTAATCTCTTCTTCTGACACCAGTCATATTAGATTAGAGACCGCTCTAATGACCTCATTGAATTTAAATACCTCTTTATCTTCAAATATAGTCAGATTTTGAGGTACTGGGAGTTTAAGGACTTCAAAATAAGGATTTTGGGGAGTTCGTGGACACAATTTCATCCATAACAAATATGTTGTTCATCATTATATTTCTTGAGTCTATTACAGTTACTAAACTTTAGTATTTGTTGAAAAAATAAAAGGAAGTTAAATGATCAGGATAGGAGAAGGTTAAAATCATAGTAAGCTTAAGATTTAATAGCAGCCAACATACTGTCAGTTAGTGGAACTCATTCTCCCTAAGGGGCTAATAGTTTAAGATGATCTTCAAACTTTTGGGATAACTATTTCTGGCTTAAGCCATTTACTTTTTTATTCCTCCTAACCAGTGTGTTGTCAAAATTGTAGCCATTTTTTTTTTTTTTGCAAAGTGAAATTACTTGAAATAAGAAAACAAAGAGGAAGATTTCTCATATGAATAGTTACATTTAGAAGCCAGTTTAGTTACAGATAAAGATTAACTGTAACAGCCATCTAGTGATACTTATATTACAATTTGATTTTTTTATACAATCAATTCACATTCTGTTGTGTCTTTTCTCTAAACAACATAAAACAACTGTGATTCATTAGACTAAAACATTTTGTTAAAATGGTAGAATATATTTTTCTTTAACATGAAAAGCTTTTTATTACATCTTTTTCATTTAAAAATAAATTTATGCAGAAAAAGCATTTGGCAAAATACAGCATCCTTTTAATAAAAATCCCAAGAAAGTCATGATAGAAGGAACATACCTGAACATCATAAAAGCCATCTATGAAAGGTCTACAACTAATATCATCCTCAATAGGGAAAAACTGAGAGCTTTCCTCCTCAGATCAGGAACATGACAGGGATGTCCACTGTCACACTGTCGTTTAACATAGTGTTGGAAGTCCTAGCCTCAGCAATCAGGCAATAAAATGAAATAAAAGGCATCTGAGTTGTCAAAGGAGAAGTCAAACTTTCACTTTTCATAGATGACATGATACTCTACATGGAAAACCTAAAAGAGTCCACCAAAAAATTGCTAGAACTAATACATGAATTTGCAGTCTCAAGATATAAAATCAATGTACAGAAATCGGTTGCATTTCTATACCCCAATAATAAAGCAACAGAAAGAGATATCAAGGAATCAATCCCATTTACAATTGCACCAAGAACTGTAAGATACTTAGGAATAAACCTAACTAAAGAGGTAGGAGATCTGTACACTGAAGACTGTAGAAAGCTTATGAAAGAAATATTGAAGAAGATACAAGGAAATGGAAAAAACAGTCTCTGTTCATGGACTATAATGACAAATATTGTTAAAATGTCAATACTACCTTTGGGGTACCTGGGTGGCTCAGTTTGCTACCTGTCTGACTTTGGCTCAGGTTCAGCTCATGGTTTGTGAGTTCAAGCCCCACGTTGGGCTTTGTGCTGACAGCTTAGAGCCCAGGGGCACCTGGGTGGCTTAGTCGGTTGGGTATCCGACTTTGGCTCAGGTCATGATCTTATGGTTCGTGGGTTCGAGCCCCACGTCGGGCTCCATGCTGACAGCTAGCTCAGAGCCTGGAGCCTGCTTCAGATTCTGTATCTCCCTCTCTCTCTGACCCTCCCCTGCTTACACTCTCTCTTTTTCAGAAATAAATAAAACATTTTTTTAAAATGACAGCTCAGAGCCTGGAGCCTGCTGTGGATTCCATGTCTCCATCTCTCTCTGCCCCTCCCCTGCTCACACACTCTGTCTCTCTCAAAAATGAATAAAAGTTAAAAAAATTTTTTTAAATGTCTATACTACCCAAAGCAATCTACACATTCAGTGCAATCCCAATCAAGATAGCACCAGAGCTAGAAAAAACAATCTTAAAATTTGTATGGAACTACAAAAGACCCCAAATAGCCAAAGTAATGTTGAAAAAGAAAACCAAAGTGGGAAGCATCACAATCTCAGACTTTAGCCTCTATTAAAAAGCTGTAATCTACTGATTGCAGCTTTACTAATCAAGACAGTATGGTATTGACACAAAAACAGACATGTAGACCAGTGGAACAGAATAGAGAACCCAGAATTGGACCCACAAATGTATGGCCAATTAATCTTTAACAAAGCAGGAAAGAGTATCCAATGGAAAAAAGACAGTCTCTTTAGCAAATGGTGCTGGGAGAAGTGGACAGCAAAATGCAGAGGAATGAAACTGGACCACTTTCTCACACAAAAATCATAATGGATGAAAGACCTAAATGTGAGACAGGAAACCATCAAAATCCTACATTGGAAAATAGGCAGCAACCTCTTTGAGCTTGGGCCAACAACTTCTTACTTGACATATCTCCAAAGGGAAGGGAAATAAAAGCAAAAATGAACTGTTTGGACTTCATCAAGCTAAAAGTTTCTGCACAGCAATGGAAACAGTCAACAAAACTAAAATGCATCCAATAGAATGGGAGAAGATATTTACAAATGTCATATCGCATAAAGAGTTAGTATCCAAAATCTATAAAGAACTTAGCAAACTTAACACTTGAAAAACAAATAATCCAGTGAAGAAATGGGCAGAAGACATGAATAGACACTTTTCCAAAGAAGACAGGCAAATGGCTTACAGATACATGAAAGGATGCTCAACATTACTCATCATCAGGGAAATATAAATCAAAATCACATTGAGACACTACTTCACACCGATCAGATTGGCTAAAATGAACAACTCAGGAAACAACAGATGTTGGCAAGGATATGGAGAAACGAGAACCCTCTTGCACTGTTTGTGGGAATGCAAACTAGTGCAGCCACTCTGGAAAACAGTATGGAGGTTCCTCAAAAAATTAAAAATACAATTACCCTGCACCCAGCAATAGCACTACTAGGAATTTATCCAAAGGATACAGGAGTGCTCATTCATAGGGACACATGTACCCCAATGTTTATGACATCACTATCAACAATAGCCAAATTATGGAAAGAGCCCAAATGGCCATCAACTGATGAATAGGTAAAGAAGATGTGGTATTTATATACAATGGTATACTACCTGGCAATGAAAAAGAATGAGATCTTGCCATTTGCAAAAATGTGGATGGAACTAGAGGGTGTTAATGCTAAGTGAAATAAGTCAGTCAGAGAATGATAGATATATGTTTTCACTCATGTGGAAGGTGAGAAACTTAACAGAAGACTATAAGGGAAGGGAAAGAAAAAGAAAATAGTTATAAACAGAGGGGGAGGCAAACCATAAGAGACTCTTGAGTACAGAGAACAAACTGAGGGTTCATGTCTGTGGCAGGGCGAGGGGAAGGGTAGGGAAAATGGGTGACAGGCATTGAAAAGAGCACTTGTTGGAATGAGCACTGGGTGTTGTTGTACATAGGTGATGAATCACAGGAATCTATTCCTGAAGCCAAGAGCATACTGTGTATACTGTATGTTAGCTAAGTTGACAATAAATTATATATATAAATGGAAAAAATAAATTTATATTCTAAATTTAAAAAAGAATATACATGTGTGTATATATATATATGTGTGTGTGTATGGCAGTAAAAATACTTTGTATAATAACATAATGATACAGATAGCATGTCATTATACATTTGTCCAAGCCCACAAATTTACAACATGGAGTATGGACAGTAATGTAAACTATGAATTTTGGGTAATTGTAATGTGTCAGTGTAGGTTCTTCAGTTATAACAAATGGGCTACTTTGGTGGGAGATCTTTGTTAATGGGGGAAGGCTACGTAAGTGTGGGGGCAAGGAGTATATGGGAAATCCCTGTAGCTACCTTTCTGTCATCTTTGCTCTGGATGCTAAATTGCTCTTAGAAATAAAGTATGAATTTAAAAAATATATATGTCTATATTTGTGCAAAAACATACACGCATAACATTCCCCCAAACTGAATGTGTAGTATCTTTTGTAAGGTGGATCTAATCGGGGCATAGTGGAGATAGTATGGGTGTTAGAGTCAGAGTTGAACATGTGCGTTTGCACTGTGGTTGTATTATTCATGCGGTATGATTTAGTTACATATTTAAGCCTTATAAGACTATAAAATGTGAAAAATAGTACTCTATCCCACAGAGTTGGTATGAAGATTAGATGTTTGTAAAATGCCCAGAATACTTATCTGCTCAATAATTTACTAAATAAATGGAGCTATTATTATGACTGATTATTATTTAACAAATTAATTTTCATGAGAATCTTAAAAGTTTGTCTTTATCTTATGATAAGAATTGTTATTTTTTAAGAGTATCAGCAACATTTTGCAGTTATGAAAGTAAAATCCAACTTATTTCCCTTCAAAATCTGTAACAAAATAATTTCTTTCACAGTTAACAAATGGCACTATTATTTTTTATGCTGATCAACAGAACTTATTTTGGATTTGATCTGTAAGCATGATTGCAGTAGAGTGTGTATTTTGTGGAGGCATGTTAACTCTGTCAGACTTGAAATGCCTAATCGAGTTAAAAGATCTCTAAATGTTCTCAAACATTTTGTCTTTAATATGTCTCACTTTAAAGTAACAGAAAACACTATATCAGTGCTTTAGTTTTCAAGCTGATAAATCCAGAGATTATAGTTTGTAAGATAAAATTTGTTCTTTTATTTAATGAATAAGGGATCCTTTAAAAAACAAAGCCACAAGTTATACTGTAAGGGATAGGTTTTAGAATCAGCATATGTGTGTGTAGTTTTAGATAAATTGTTGATTATCTCTGTGCTCATTTGTAGAATGGATACAGAGCATCCAATGATATAGAGTCTATCAAGATACTGAATCCCTCAATAACATGCTGTTTAATACATAGAAGCTACAGAGTTTGCTGGAGAAACTGGAAGAGGTTGATCATTCACTGTTTTAGTGTATGTTTATCACCTGGACTTATGTTTCACCTCTTCTTTTCCTTTGCTTATGTTAATTTTGTTTTTAATGTTTTAAGTTCCACCTCCTGGGCACCTGGGTGGCTCAGTCACTTGAGCATCTGACTCTTGATTTTGGCTCAGATCATGATCCCAGGATTGTGGACTCAAGCCCTGCATGGAGCTCTTCTCCATGCTGACTGTGGAGCCTGTCTTGATTTTCTCTCTCTTTCTCCCACTGTCCCTCTTCTCCTCTCATGTACTCTCCCTCTCTCACTAAAATATATTAAATAAGTTAAAAAATAAATTCTACCTCTTAATCTTTTTTCTCCTCATGGCTACATTTTATTCTTAATTTTTTAGCCCTTGAATCTCTTTTTCAATTTGCATTTCTATTGATTTTTCACTCTATTTTATGAATCTTATTTTCTTTCTTTTAATATTTTATCTTTGGTAAATTTAAGTCAGTCAGAGAATGACAAACATGATTTCACTCATATGTGGAATTTAAGAAATGAAACATATGAACTTAGGGGAAGGGAAGGAAAAATAAGATAAAAAGAGAGAGGGAGGCAAACCATAAGAGACTCTTAAATACAGAGAACAAACTGAGGTGTGCTATAGGGGTGTTGGGTGGGGGTATGGGGTAGAAGGGTCATGGGCATTAAGGAGGGCACTTGTTGGGATGGGCACTGGGTGTTATATGTAAGTGATAAATCACTAAACTCTACACCTGGAACAATAAACAAACAAACAAAATTTTTATTTCATTGGTTTTAACCTTTTAATTTCTTTTAATTAAAATGACTTACTGTGTATCTTCATTTTCTCTTCATCTTCTTCTTTAAAATTTTTATTTTATTGATGAAAAACACCTTCATTTCTAGATCAATTATTTTTTGAAAAATTTCCATTTTATTCTCATTCATTGTGTTTTCTTAACATTGAATTTCTATAATTTAATTTTTTTGTTTTTATGTTTTATTCTATTTTGTGATTTCTTTATTAAGTATCAGGAAGCATGGATTTAGGATGGTAGAAAAAGGAAACTGTACGGAATTAAAAGCAATGATCAGTCTGTCTTCCTCCTGGTAGTCTCTGTTGTTGCCCCTTGGCTCTCCTATAGATATTTCATCACTTTTAAAAAGGGCTTCTAAAAAGCACCACGCCATGTGACTCATCAGATTTCAGGTGACTCATCTGATACAGGGGTCTACCTTCCTCATTGTAGGAATTATTGTTTGTGTGCAGATGACATATTTGGTTTTCTGTAGTAGTACCACTTTCTAACATCCCACACCCTCTTGACCTCTCACTGGGAATTGAAGATTATGAAATCCCACTGTGTGATATATATAACCATTAGATTTTGAGGACGCTGCCAGTGGCATGCTCTAATCTAGAAGGAGATGGTAGGCAGAGGTGATTTTTATGGAAAAAATCTCTTGTCTGACCTTTATGATAAACCTACTAGAAAGAGACACAATTGCCAACTGTTAGTGTATTCTAGCTTTGACTTTACACAAGTATGCTTCTAATACACTTATGAGAATGAAACTGCCTTTCTCAGTAAGATCTGCACTTGTTAGACTCATCGATAGCTTCCATGTTGACAAATCAAGTGTATATTTTTTTTATTCTGACCTAGCTTGTGTTCTCAGAAACATTCCCAAGGTTGACAATTTCCTGTGTCTTCAAACACTTTCTTCTCTTGATTTCCAACTTTTTTTTTTCCTGGATTTTCTCCTGCCTCACAGGCTTCTTTTTAGTTCCCTGGGTAAATTCCTGCTCTTCTGATCTGTTTCCATATATTGATGATCCTTGGTCTTGGTGCTTTCTTCTTTCTACACTTTCCCCAGCTGATTGCATGTTTTCATGAGTTAAGATTTTATTTATAGACTGATGACACATCAAATTTTATTTGTAGCCAGACCTCTTCTCGGAATTTATTTATTCAACAGATTTTTGAGCACCTCTTCTATACATGTTGATTAGGCACAGTGAACAACATATGAATGTGTTCTTATAAAACTTGTATTCTAATGGGTAAAGAAAGGCAATATAATAACTAAAGTGTATAAAATGTCAAATGGTGATAAGTGCTATAGAGAATAAAGCAGAGAAGAGACATAGAGAGTGCCAAGATGAGAGAAACATTGCAATTTAAAATAGGATGTTTTGGGAAAGTCTTACTGAAAGGTAATCTTTGAACAAAGACCTAAAAGGAAAGAGGCAACAAGCAAGTAACTATCTGGGAGAAGAGTATACCAATCAAAGAGAATAGTTAATGCAAAAGTCTTAAGGTGGAGTGTTACTCTGAACCATCTCTTCAGCTAATGGATTTGGATCTGAAAATTGGCTTAGGTCTCAATGCTGAATAAGAGATTATGATTTTTACTGGACACCCACCTTCAGCCTTCTACTCTGTTATTCTTGCTTTGTGTGTTGTCCTTATGGACGTAATGCTCTGTTAACCACCGCCCAAATTCCCTATGTGTCAGTCCTTTTGGCTGTTCCTCTGACATTGCCACTTATAACAGTAATTATGTCTTCCTGGCTTTTGTCAATTAAAAGCTTGCACTTTTCTAACTCTGTGGCCATCTCTGCTTCTATCATCTTAGGCCCACAGAGAAGAGTCACTTCTGAATTTCTTTGTGATTGTGGTGCCCTTCTTTATCACTGTGTTCCTGATGGCCTTGGTTAATGATGCGTTCTCAGGGAATTTGTATAGAACATAATCCTGGTTCCTTTGGCCTTTTGAAATATATCTATCCCAGTCTGCCTACTCCCCTTAACCTCTTTTCCTTGCGTCTGCCATCTTCCAGAGAAGCACAGGGATTTCTACTTAACTGAGGGTTACTATTGTTTTTTTCATGCATCTAAGTGCCAATACTATGGAAGGTTTGCCCCATCCTTGGATGTCTTGGTTTAGATATTAAATCCCATGTCACAGTGTCTCTAAGTTGAAGAATTCCTACTTATCTACTCTGATATTCTAGCCCCCTTCTCAAGGACCCTCAAAATCTAATTGCAGGTGTGCTTCCTTGGTTTCTGCTAGTTTTTATAATTCTTTAGAAGTGCAGTCTTTTTTCTCCCTTATCAGGCTTGGCAAGTCAGCAGCTGGGTTATGCTAGGATTTAACCCTAATTCTGGTCTTAGAGCAATGAGAAGTAGGGGAAGCTCTTAAGGGGGGCATCAGTTGCTTTGCAGAGAAGCTTCATCCATATTCCACTGGTCACAATGAAGTCATCTGGCTACATCTATCTCCAAAGGAAGCTTGATAATGAAATCTGTGTTCTAAGGAAGCAGAAGTAACAGGTTTGATAAACATGTAGTCAATTTCTGCCAAAATTTCCTAGGGCCTAAGAGTACATTGTCCTGGAAGAAAATTGATATTTTTCAGCTCTTGACATGCTGCTTTTTAGGCATAGAGTAATTCCACTGGGATTAACTTACTTCTTATGTAGCTATAGCAGCAAATGTTTAGTTAAGCATACTTTCTACCAGTGATTGCACCCCCACCCCTGTTCATTATTTTTTCCAGTTCCTATTTTTAGATTGTCTAAATTATGTTTAATATGTTTTCATTATGTTTAATTATGTTTTATCTCATATTTTTGTGTTTTTAAAAGATTTTCTATATTGGTATATCTTAAATTAGGATAAAATAATTTTTTAATTTAAAAATATATTGAGGTAGAAGTTAAATAACACAGAACTATTGAACATAGGTGAATGTTTTATAATGGGAGATACATTCTTGAAATGAAATCTTTCCCATCAAATCAAACTTTGCCATTGATAGATATGAAAAAGAAGAGATTTGATACAATGATAAGAAAGACTACACTGGTTAAAGCATTATAAAGATCTAGAAGAGGTTATGAACTTGAGTTACGTCTTATAAATACACTCTTGAAAAATTAGAGCATACTTTGTTGTCCTTGTAATGATTCATGCAGAAAAGAACAGCTTGATAAAAGATGAAACAAAGAAAAATCATTAGTTATGAGTATATCTTTTCAAAATGCAGTACGATATAATTTAGCAGGTAACGAGTCTCATCTCTTATCACAAATCATTTTTTTAAAAAATTCCCTCAATTACAGCATTCTGCTTACTATTCCAGTCATTTGACATTTAAATATGGTTTGCATCATCAATGAGATTTTCTATCAAGGAGAAAAATACTTCAATTTTCATTTCACCCATGAAGAAACAGAGGTATTGGCTGTGTAGCACATTTAAGGTTCATATAAGTCTGGAATTCTAATGATTGCTTCTAACTTTCAGGCTTAATGTTTCCGTATATCATAGAGAAACTTTAATCATAGACTATTAAGTTGAAAGTGATCTTAAAGAACCTTTTATAACCGAGGAAAATGAAGCTCAGAGAGACTAAGTAACTTGGTTATTACACCCATTTAATGGATAAGTATGTTCTATGTTCTATGTAGTAACAAGTTTTATGTTCTAGTTATTATGCTAAATTCTGAATGAATGACAGTAAATCCTGCATTCAAGGGACTAATAGTCTGATGGAGGAGACTGACATCTTAAAGGATATTCATAGAAATTGTGTTATAGCTGATCAAAAGTTAGTGAATTTTTTTATAACGTTTATTTTTGAGAGAGAGAGACAGAGTGTGAGCAGGGGAGGGGCAGATAGAGGGGGACACAGAATCCGAAGACTCCAGGCTCTGAGCTGTCAGCACAGTTTTCTAATTCAATTTGTATTTTATAAAGATTAAACTGATAGTATTATGGAGACTTTATCCCATTCTGCTTTTTTCTATTCAGAACATTTTTTTTTTCCTATAGGAAATCTTTCTTGGTACCATCAGTTTATATTGTTTGCTCCTATTTTATGATGTCATATAAGTGTATTTCACCTAACAACTTACATCTGTCAAAAAGAAACCCTTGATTTCCCCCTTGCTATCCATCGCAAACCTTCCTTATTTCTGTGTCCTCATCCCAGTCAACGGCACAACTCAACACCCAGGCTTCTCATGCTAAAGTCTTTGACTCCTCATTCTCCTCACCTCCATGTCCATACTATCATCAAGTCTCATTGACCGTGCCTCTAAATATACCTCAAATTTACTTACATTTCTTGCTTATTCCGTTGTTACTACTTTAGTTCCAAGCTATTTTCATCTCTTGTTGGATTGCTTTCATAGTTGCCTTACTGGTCTACCTAATTATACCTTAACTCCTGGAATCCATTTTTCAGACAGCAGCTAGAAGTCTCCTTTAAAATATAAATTCAGGGGTAACTGGTGGTTCAGTCAGCTGAGGGTCCATCCCTGGGTTTTAGCTCTGGTCATGGTCTCATGGTTTGTGGGATCAGGCTTCACTTCAGGGGATTCAAGCTTGGGATTCTCTCTCTCCCTCTCTCTCTCTGCCCCAACCCTACTCTTTCTCTCTCTCTCAAAATAAATAAATAAATAAAATTTAAAAATATTGTAAATTTCATTATGTCATTTCACTGCTCAAACTTTCCAATGGATTTGCATTACACTTAGGATAAAATTCAAATTATTATATGTTTTGCAAAACTACATGAGGTTTGAGCTTTCTGACTTCATCTCCTATTGCTTTCTTCCTTTCTCAGTGTGCTTCAGCTTGTCCCTTTCTGAGGGCTTTTACACTAGTTCTTTCTCTCGCATAGGATACTACCCTCTGGATCTTTTCATCACTAGTCACTTCTCATCATTCTGGTCTTCATTCAAATCAGAAAAGCCTTCTCTATCAGTCGGACTAACTAGGCTTCCTTACCTCTCCCATGTATTCTTTTATTTATTTTTTATTTTTTAAAATTGTGTGAAAGAGAGAGGGAGAGAGGGAGAGAGGGGGAGAAAGACAGAGACCGAGACAGAGAGAGGTAAAGAATCTTAGGCAGGCTCCATACTCAGGGTGGGTGGGTCGGTGGAGCCTTATGTGGGGCTCTATCCCACAACCCTGGGACCAGGACCTGAGGTGAAATTGAGTCAGATGCTCAAGTGACTGAGAGGTGCCCCTCTCTCATGTTTGTTTTTTTTTTTTAATATCATATCACTATGTATTATGTTTCTGGTAGTACCTACCACTATTTGAAATTACCCTGGTGCTCACATTTAACTTTTTTTTCTTTTCAGATAAGGGGGTCCTTTCTATTGTTCATGTTATATTTTTAGGGACTGAAACAGTGCCTTCACATACTATTAGATGTTGAACAGTATTTTTTAGATGAGTAAGTCAATTATAGCATTTACCACACTTTGTGCTATCAGTACCTTAATTCTCTTTCTCTAGAGACTATAAGCCCTAGAAGAATGGGATCCATGCCTGCCTTGCTCACTGTTGTATATTCAGAGCTTAGCGCTTAATAGGGACTTAATAAATATTTACTGATAGGATGAATATATGATCAATTCATTGGTTGACACTGGAGTCAGAGAGGACAGTTTGGAGACTATTCAAGTGATCACTTGAAAGATAATAAGGGTGTTAACAGAACCAATGGCAGAAGGGACATAAAGAAGTTAGAGATTTAAGAAACTCGAAGGAAGTATACTAGAGAATACTAAGCACTTGTGAAGAGTTTGCTATGAGAAGGAGGTGTCAAAGTTTGGGTGAAAGTCAAGATGATGGTACCATTTACAAAGATAAGAAAAAGCAAATTTGGAGTAGATTGGGATAAGGGGAAGAAGTGAGGTGAGATAAGGGAAGAAAAGGGTGAGTTTAGGTTTGAACTATGTGAGTTTGTGATGCCTGGGGGATATCTAGCAGAAATTTTAATAAGATATAAACTTTGGTATCTAGGGGAGATCTTTAAGCTGGCTTTATGGATTATTATGATGTATAGGTATTATGTGGACATTTAAAAAATTGCGATAGTCTACTTGTCAGGCCATATGCTTCTCCTTACTCACAACTTCC
The DNA here is from genome assembly GCF_003009895.1 of Hyaena hyaena. Classification (NCBI taxonomy): domain Eukaryota; kingdom Metazoa; phylum Chordata; class Mammalia; order Carnivora; family Hyaenidae; genus Hyaena; species Hyaena hyaena. The sequence continues at coordinate 232,301 of NW_024081297.1, read as the reverse complement.
TACTCGTCCATTATTGAGGGAAGATCAAACACCTACCCTGCTCACATCAGCTTGACTATGTGACTTTCCTTGGCCTATGAATTGTGAAGTTATGTGCCTCTTATGAAGATAAATTTTAAGAAACATCTTATGGTCCACTCTCTTCCTCTCTGTCATGAGATGGGTATATTTCAGATAGGGCTACTCCTTCAGTGGAGAACAAGTTGCTGAGCCAGTCTGCAGTGTTGATCTATAAGAGACATAACACATGAGTGAGAAATAAGCTTTTGTTATAAACGATTGAGATTTTGGGATTGTATGTTGCTGCAGCATAACCTAGCAAAAGCTGATACAGAAATAGAGAATAGCTAGCGTCTAGAGTTGAGAATGGAAGAGGGCGAAGGGCATAATTCCTAGGGAAATCTAAAGGCGAGTCCAGGAAAAGGAGCCCACAAGAACGCTAAGCAATTCCTGTGGAAGGAGAACAAAGGGGAAAGAATATATCACAGAAGCTGAAGGAGAAATAGCAAGAATAAAAAATGGGTCAATGGTATCAAATAATATAGAAGGTTTTAATAAGTAGGAACTGAAAAGGGTTCATGGGATATTAAAGAAAACATTAAATCCAAATCCATTGGTGATCTTATGAGAACAGTTCTAGGTGTGTGGTTAGGGAGTTACTTAGTAACAGTGACAAGTGTAGAATTCAGTATTCAAAATTTCTAAAAAATGCTTCTTCTTCCATGATGCCTATTCTGATCCTCCTCCAATCTGATACAAACTTTCCTCTTGTTTAACCTCTTTGGGCTCATTGTATTATTCTGTGCTCAGTGTTTCTTTCTGACTGCTAGCCTGGTGGGGAGACTTTCATTTTACATTTAGAGAGAATCCCATTATTTTATGTTTTTGTTATTTTCCTTTATTTTTATTTTATTTTTTTTAATGTTTATGTATGTATGTGTTTATTTATTTTTTTAATAGTTTATTGTCAAGCTGGTTTCCATATAACACCAAGTGATCATCCCACCAAGTGCCCCCCTCCATGCCCATCACCCCCCTTCTCCTCTCCCCCACCTCTATTAGCCCTCAGTTTGTTCTCAGTATTCAAGAGTCTCCCATGATTTGCCTTCCTCCCTCTCCCCAACTATTTTTCCCCTTCTTGTCCCCCATAGTTCTCCATTAAGTTCCTCTTAATCCTCCTATACGTGCAAAGATATGGTGTCTGTCCTCTGCCTGACTTATTTCGCTCAGCATAATACCCTCAAATTCTATCCAGGTTGCTACACATGGCCAGATTTCATTCTTTCTCATTGCCATGTAGTAGTCCATTGTATAGATAAACCACATCTTCTTGATCCATTCATCCGTGGATGGACCCTTAGGCTCTTTCCATGTATTGGCTATTGTTGAGTGTGCTGGCATGAACTTTGGGGTAAATGTGCCCCTGTGCATCAGCACTCCTGTATCCCTTGGGTAAATTCCTAGCAGTGCTATTGCTGGATCATAAGGGAGTTAAAAGAATTCCATTATTAAGCAGTCAGGTTTTTAAAAAAAATTAAAGTAACTATAAATGACCATTATAGACATAAAGAGAAGTAGTAAATTTTGAGATGCAAATGAATACTGTGCAAGAAACCAGTAAAATTCAGAGAATACATCGACTCTGCTTAAAATGGCAGGTAGCACTTTCTGAGATGTCCTAGGAGAGTAGATGAATGATTTTTCTTTTCATTTTAGTGACTTATTTCTTATATGGTGCCCTACCCTCAGCTCATCTTCCTTGTTTCTCATTTCATCTCTAAATCTCCTCCCATTACTGAGACTTATTTCATCTTTACACAACTCTTTCACTCATTCTATCTCTATCTTTAAACCAATCTGAATTTTAACCAGTTTCTGACCCCACCCTTTTTCCCCCTCCTTGACCTCATTTCAAAGGATTGAGACTTAGGAATGATGTGTCTGTCTTAGTACATGATACACTACACACTAATCATAAAAGCTAAAAGCTGAGGTGTCAAAATGCCCCAATACCAAAATGTCCCTGAATCAAAACTTATGAGTTAAAAGAACATGTCAAGTTACCACTGTATTTCTGAGAGGGCTCTAGTTGAGATCTTAGTTTTGAGTTTACAGAATAAAATTATCTACTTAATAGAGTCACCTAAACTCAACAGACTTTATAATATCAGTGTCTGTAACTTCTCCCAGTAATCCCCTTCCTACCTGCTCTGTTTTTAAACCCACTTATAGACAGAACAAGTTCAAATCCTAATACATTGTTAGACCAGATAGGAATATGATCTTGTTTACTTCATATATTTCATTCTTGAAAAAAAAAGAATTAATCATCATTATAATGACTTTGTCCTAATTTAGAGATCAATGCTTTTAAAAATGCAATTTTCAAAAGCAGTCTATAACCAGAAACTGAACATAAGGACACTTCTGGGCTAATAAATTATAGTTTGCTGTAAAGCTTCTGCATTCAAATCTTTTTGCAGCAAATGAAACAGCTGTTGGAAGGCATATTCCTAAAATGACAGATGATAGACTGACTCATGGGAGAAATGTTGGTTTTACAATATAGTAAAATAATTGGTGATTAGGAAAGGAAGGGAATTAACATTTATCTCATGTTTCTTATGTGCCAGTCATCTTAAATATGTTATCCCACTTAATCCTTATCACAGTTCTACAAAGTTTTATTTTTTCTTTTTGAACAGATGAAGAAACTGACACTCAGCCACTGTTGTATGATTTGCCCAAGGTCACACAGCTAGTACATAAAAGGGAGACAGAACTTGTGTTTAAAAGTAATAATGGCTAATAATTTTGTGGCAGGCATGATTCTAATTCCATTATGTGTATCAACACTTTTAATCTTCACAACAGCTTGATGAAGTGAATAGTAGTATCATAGTTTTATAGATGAGGATATTAAAGCACAAAGAAGATAAGTAACTTACCCAAGTTGTACAGTAAGTGACAGAAGTGGAATTCAAATCTATAGTCTGATTTCAGAGTCTGTGCTTTTTACCCACTATAATAAAATGCCTTTGCTGAACATCTATGATCTCATTCAGAAAAGAGGGCACTAATCTGTAGTTCCTATTCTCCTTCCTTCTGATATCCAGCCTTTGTTACCTTCCTTTCTTCAAGCATTTGTTAAGAAAGCAAGACTTTCTAATATGCAGTCTGCTTCCTAACCATTATTCTACACGCTTTATTAATAATTGTTAATTTTTGTTTCACACATGTTGTTTACTTTAATTATAGTGGTAGCTCTGAAGGTTATTATCCTTGTGTTAAAATCAGAGGAAACAAAGGTGTAAAGTGATAAGGTTACTTGGCCTAAGTTCAACTGGTAAACACTCAGCGCATCCAGAACTCAGGCTAGAATTGGGTCACTCATACATTCTTGATGGGAATGTAAAATGGCACAACCATTTTGGGAAGGAGTTTAATACCTTCTTATGAAATCAACATGCAATTACAATAAGTTCACACAAAATCCTGAATATTCACAGCAGCTTTATTTTTAAAGGCCAGTTTCCGGAATCAGCCCAGATATCCTTCAGTAGGTGAATGGTTAAACAATTTGTAGCATATTTGAACCAAGGAACTCAGCAATGAAAAGGGATGAACTATTATTATACAAAATAACTTGGGAGGAATCTCCAGGGAATTATGCTGAGTGGAAAAAAGCCAGTCTCAAAAAGTTACATGTGTATGATTTCATTTATATATTTGGAATGACAAAATTTGAGAAATGGAGGGTAGGTTAGTAGTTTCTAGGAATTAGGGATGGAAGTGGGACAGGGTGAGGTGAGTGGGGTTATTCAAAGGCAAGAGAGATCCTTGCAGCTATTGAATTGTTCAGTATTTTTACTCTAGTGGTGGATACAGGAATCTATACATGTGATAAATTATACAGAATTATATATGCATGTACATGCACACACACATATAAGTAAAGCTGGGGAAATATGAATAAAATTAGTGGATGTTATTAATATCCATATCCTGGTTATGACATTGTACCCTGTGTAATATTGTGTTCTAGTTTTTTAGTTACCATTGGGGAAAATTGTTGTAGTATACAAGGCATTTCTCTATATTATTTCTTAAAACTGCATGTCAGTCAATAATGTTGTCAATTAACATTTTTATTAAAAAATATATCAGTGAGGGGTGCCTGGGTAGCTCATTTGGTTAAGTGTCCAAGTCTTGATTTCAGCTCAGGTCATGATCTCATGGTTCATTAGTTCGATCCCTGCATGAGGCTATGTGCTGACAGTGCTGAGCCTACTTGGGATTCTCTCTCCATCTTCTCCTCCTCCCCTGTACACACTCTCTTTGGCTCTCTCTTTCAAAATAAATAAATAAACTTAAAAAATATGTCATAGAATAAATAATCCTGTAGAAAAGAAAGACAAACAAGAGATACAATAACAGTTAAATTTTAAAAACATGTTACAGATAAGTATTAGGTCTATTGGTGCTTGTATACCTAAAATGTTCATGATAGTAATCAACAAATGGAGGATTACAAATAGCTTTTTTTCTTCACTTTATTTTTTCTTTTACTTTCAATTATGTGTATCTTATTTTTCTAAATTAATTTGTGTTTAATACTGTTATGAAAAAATTAAACATATCATTGCTACTTATAAAGAGCAAACTGGGTTTGATTTGCTCTAAAATACTTGCTCTTGGGTATTATGTAAGGAAATTAATAACTAGATGGCTGAATAGAGCTTATAATATATAGGTTAATTTTTTTGAGTCTTGTGAATTTGTTTCCCCTACTAGATCATTGAGGACAGGGGCACTGCCTTGTCTGTCTTTTATCCTTAATATTTAGCAATGACTTTGGGCACACAGTAGATGTTCAGTGAATATTTGTTTTTACAGAATGATGTTGCCACATTAGCTCAAATAAATTAATGCTTCCATTTCATGACCTTCTTGGCAACCAATGTACAAAACATCTCATATGATCCTTCTTAGGAAGTATAAAGAATACCATTACCTTGTCTTTGTAATAAGTACAAAAAGCAGTAATACTCAAAACACTAGCCTTGCACTTGGGACTATTTCTGAAAACATTGGTACTTAATGTAAACAGTTTTTTCAAGAAGAGAAGGAGATGAGCAGAAGTTCTTCATATAATAAAAAACCATCTATATATACTTCAAGATCCAGTTCAAATGTTATCTTCCTCACTTACCAAAAGATACTTTCCTGATTATTTTTGGTAGAATTAAACCTTCTTCCATTTATAGTCTCATAGCACATCACACATAACTTCTAGTGTAGTATTTATCCCAATGGATAATACTGCTTATAAAATTTCTACCGTTAGAATATGAGTACTTAAGAAGGCATGAACGATTTTTTTTTGTTCTTTGTACTTCTAGTACTTATCACAGTAGCTTAGAGTAATGCTCAAAAATATTTATCAACAAATGAGTGAATGATTATACCTATACTGTGAAGATCAAAGTGTGCCACTTTTTGAGCAAGGTAACCCTTATTAATTCTGTACAGACTCAAAGTAATAAAGAGATAAAAAGAAAGAAAAATCAGTAAGGAAGGAAATATTCAAAAAGGGACAAACAAAACAAAAACAAAACCCTGAAAGATAATAAGCTAAGAGAAACAATCATGTTGTTAATGTGTTTTGAGTATTTAGGTCAATAGATTTGGGTCTTTCTATATGTTTGACATTGAGAAATTAAAAAAATATTAAGACTAATTATTCTAAACAAAAAAAATTTTACACTATTTTTCTTTATTAACTGAATAGCTTTCCTGTTATGAAGATACAGAATGTTTTTCTGCTTGAGTATTGTACTTTTCAGTTCAGTCCCCTTAAAAGCTGGCTGCAGTTACATATGTGAAAATTTCCAGAAAACAGCATTTAATGACAAATATTATACTTTGATAACTTTGTTCCATTTGCAACCAAACCTAGTGACGTGTTGTTAAATCTGAGCTACCAAGAAAATATACACAGAATTGCCAGAATTCTCTTTTTATAATTTAGCTCATATTGGCTAATGAGCAACTCTTCGTGCTGTTGAAAATTTTTAAATAGAATTTTTAATAGATTCAGAATATTATGTTCAATAGATATATAATGATTTTCATAACTAGACTGCTACCATAGGATAATTAGATTTTTTCTAATTTCATCATACTAATAATTACACTGTAATCAATACTCTCAATAATTCACATTTCTTCCCCCTCTTTTGAATTATTTCTTTGGTGTAAATCCTAGTAAGTAGGATTAGTAGGTATTTTCATAGTTCTTATAATGTATTGCTAAATTTTATTCTAAAGTGTTTTTTTTCCGATTTAAAGCATTACCAGTATTATATGAGTGTACTAACTTTACCATAACCTCGCTAAAATCAGGTATTCATTATTAAAGATTGAATATTTACTATATATATTCCCATTGTGATAGATTTTCTGTTTATATCCTGTCCATTTAACTGTTAGCCCCTCTTAAATTGTTTTTTTTTTTTTAATTTATTTCTAGGAAAGAGAGAGAGACAGCATGAGCAGGGAAGGGTCAGAGAAAGAGGGAAACACAGACTCTGAAACAGGCTCCAGGCCCTGAGCTGGCAGTCAGCACAGGGCCCGACGCGGGGCTCGAACCCACGAACCGCGAGATCATGACCTAAGCGAAAGTCGGACGCTTAACCGACTAAGCCACCCAGGCGCCCCCCTCTTAAATTGTTTTAATATGCAGTTGGGTGTTTGTGTCCCACCCAGCTTCATATGTTGAAATCCTAATGCCAATGAGATGGTGTTAGGAGGTGAGACCCTTGGGAAGTGATTAGTTCATGAAGACAGAACGTTTATTAATGAAATGAGTGCTGTTATTAAAGAAGTTTGAGAAAGCTCCCTTGCCCCTTCTGCCATGTGAAGATCGTGTGAGAAGCTAGCAGTCTGCACCCTGGCAGTCTGTTCTCACCAGAACCTGGTCATGCTGGCAATTCTAGCCTCCAGAACTATGAGACATAAATTTCTTCAGTTTATAAGCCATCTAGTCTATGGTATTCTGTTATAGTAGCAGACTAAGGTAGCAGTATTTAAATAAATCCTTTTGAAATTATAGATATTAATCTTTTGTAGTTTATAGAGTAAATATTTTCCAGTTCTGTTACTTTCCTTTTTATTTTAGTATTTTTTAAATACTAAAGTTTCAAATTTCATGTATTTAACAGTTTTTTTCTTGTGAGATGCACTGCTTCAAACCTTAGAAAATCAACATCTATCAAAAGATCTGGGGGGCATCTGGGTGGCTTAGTTGGTGAAGCGTCCGACTCTTGATTTTGGCTCAGGCCATGATCTCATGGTTTGTGAGATTGAGTCCCTCATTAGGCTCCACAATGACAGCTCTCTCTCTCTCTCTCTGAAAATAAGTAAACATTATTAAATCTGGAAGTAGTCTATTCTGTTTTCTTTAATTTATAATTTGTTATGCACTTACAGTTTTTTTCTTTTCTGGTTTATGGAGTAAGGCATGGGTTTATGTTTTCTCTTTCTCCAAAAGAACTAAAGCCATCCATAGGAAGAAACTAGGACAAAACTAGCAGCATGATATAGTGGAATGATTATAGGCTTTATTTGCATGTTTAACCCTTACTACATGATCTCGGATAAGTTTCTTATCCTTTCTCTATCCTTTCCCTATTTCCTCATTTGCAAAATGGGAATAATAATAATAGTGCTTACCTAAGGATTGTTATGAGCTTGTAAAGCACTTAATGCAGTGCCTGGTATGTGGTAAGCATTCAGTAAATGCCTGCTGCTTTTATTATTGCTTTCATTACTACTATTATCACTGTTATCAATAATATAGAATCTCTATTATTGTCTAAGTCACTGTACTAGTTCCATAAGTAAAACTTAGATCCTGTACGTTCAAGTCTTCTAGGCTACTTGAAGAGATAAATAAATGTGAACACATGTTCATAATGGAAGTTATTGATCAGTATCATAGGAGAAATATAAAATTTTATAGGAAATTAAAAGAAAGAAGGATTATATTCAGTTGGTGAAGAAAGACTTCTTATGAGTGTAATTTAGAATTAGGGTAATGAAACTAAGGGAATTCTAAGCAGAGTTAGCAGCATGAACAAAAGTAAAGAGAGAAAAAAATAGGTATAATATTCAGTTTGGAATACAGTAATCAAGAGAGAGGAATTAGGAAAATATCTTTAGAAGCCTAGATTGGGATCAGAATGTGTGAGGACTTGAATGGCAGATTAAGGTGTCAAGAGTTTTCTGTTGAGAGGGTGGTAACAGTGACAGTTTTGGATGGGAGCATCCCATGCAGCATATGTTTTTATCTACTTAACCAAGAACTGTTTGAGAGAAGACACTATTATATTTTATTTTTTCTAATTATTTTAAACTTTTTAAATTTTAAAACAACTTAAAACTACACAAAAGTTGCAAAAATAGTATATTTACTCCTTGTATATCTTTACACATATTCTCCAGATCTTAACATTTTACCATGTTTACCTTATCATTCTCTCTATACGTATTATTTTCTATGGTTACAATTACAGACCAATGCTTCTTTAGTTCTGAATTCTTCAATGTGTATTTCCTAAAATCAAGGCCATTTTAAAATATATTCACAGTATAAGTAATAAAATTAGGAAATTAACACTAATATCTTTTTTTGTGTGTGAGTCTAAAACCGTTTTAGTTTTTATTTTTTTAAATAATAGTTTATTGTCAAGTTGGTTTCCATATAACACCCAGTGCTCATCCCCACAAGTGCCCTCCCCATGCCCATCACCCCCTTTCCCCTCCCCCCCACACTCATCAGTCCTGTTTGTTCTCAGCATTCAAGAGTGTCTCATGATTTGCCTCCCTCCCTCTCCACCTCTATATCCCCCCTTCTTCTCCCCCATGGTCCTTTGTTAAGTTCCTCCTAATCCTCCTATATGTGCAAACATATGGTAGCTGTCCTTCTCTGCCTGACTTATTTCGCTCAGCATAACACCCTCAAGATCCATCCATGTGGCTACACATGGCCAGATTTCATTCTTTCTCATTGCCATGTAGTATTCCATTGTATAGATAAACCACATCTTCTTGATCCATTCATCCGTGGATGGACACTTAGGCTCTTTCCATGTTTTGGCTATTGTTGAGAGTGCTGCTATGAACAGTGGGGTACATGTGCCCCTATGCATCAGCACACCTGTCTCTCTTGGGTAAATTCCTAGCAGTGCTATTGCTGGGTCATAGGGGAGTCCTATTGTTAACTTTTTGAGGAACCTCCACAGTATTTTCCAGAGAGGCTGCACCAGCTTACATTCCCACCAACAGTGTAGGAGGGTGCCCCTTTCTCCACATCCTCGCTAGCATCTAGAGTTCTCTGATTTGCTCATTTTAGCCACTCTGACCAGCATGAGGTGGTATCTCAGTGTGGTTTTGATTTGTATTTCCCTGATGATGAGGGATGCTGAGCATTGTTTCTTGTGTCTGTTGGCCATCTGGATGTCCTCTTTGGAGAAGTTTCTGTTCATATCTTCTGCCTATTTCTTCACTGGATTGTTTGTTTTTCGGGTGTGGAGTTTGGTGAGTTCCTTATAGATTTGGATGCTAGCCCTTTATCTGATATGTCATTTGCAACTATCTTTTCCCATTCCGTCGGTTGCCTATTAGTTTTATGGATTGTTTCCTTTGCCATGCAGAAGCTTTTAATCTTGATGAGGTTCCAATAGTCCATTTTTGCTCTTGATTCCCTTGCTTTTGGGGATGTGTCAGTAAGAAGTTGCTGTGGTGGAGGTCAAGGAGGTTGTTTCCTGCTTTCTCCTCTAGGGTTTTGATGGTTTCCTGTCTCACGTTCAGGTCCTTTACCCATTTTGAGTTTATTTTTGAATTAACACTAATATCTAACTCACAGGTTTTACTCAAAATTTGCCAATCATCCCACTAGTATCTTAATATCAAGAGAAAAGAAAATCTTGTATAGAATCTAACCTAGGATGACATATTGCATTTAGTTGTCTAATCTTTCTCTTCTTCTTTAATGTGTAATGGTTCTTTGTTTTTCATGACCTCGACATTTTTTTTTAAGAATACAAGCCATTTATTTTGTAGAATTCTTTCAATTTTGATTTAGCTGATCTTTCCTCATGATTAAATTTAGGTTACACGTTTATAGCAGAAATGCAACAAAAATGATGTATCCTTCACAGTACATCATATCAGAAGGCACATGATATCTTTTTGTGCCATTACTGATATTAACATTGATCACTTGGTTAAAATGGTGTCAGGTTTTGTAGGGGTTACTATTTTTCCCTTTGTCAGTAGGCAGTATTTTGTGAGGACTATATATTAGTATCCCATTTCTGGTCAGCTTTCACCTACCAGTTTAGCATCCATTAGTAATTCTTACCTGAATCAGTTATTAGTACAGTGATCAAAATGATGATTTTCTCATTGCATAATTCTTTTTACATTTGTTAGTTGTCTTTCTCCTGTATGAAAAAACTTTAACTTTCCTTCCAGTTACTTATGTTATTATTTATGGATTCTTTTTTCATTCTGTGATATGTAATCAGTTACTGACATTATTTATTTTCATGTTCAATTTATCCTAGATTTGCTACTGTGAGTCCCTTTAAATGGCCTATTATGTCCTTTAGACACATTCTTATTATTATTTGAAAACTTCTTACTTTCTGCCATAATAGCAAGATGTTTCATTTGTAGGCAAGACTATTTATTTTGTTCTGTCCAATAGGAGAGAATAGGTGCCTCTTGGCAGCTATTGAGCAAATAAAAATTTCTTGATCTTATTGGGCTAACTTAGGTTATCCACTTAACTCCACAATACCACCAGGTGAATGAAATACATTGATTTGCTCAGACCTGGGAAAGGAGATAGGATTACCATAACTGGTTTAGACTAATCAGAGCTCAAATTGAAACTGAGTTCAGTTACTTAAAGCGTATTGGTGTCATACCATGAGGACAAGATGAAATGGATTTGGAAAGGAGCTTTTTATATAAATCTTAAATATTCACATTTAAAAGAGTTTGGAGAATTGGAAAGAGCATTGCAGGCAGCAGTGTAGAAGTGGAGGGATTTTTTTATGCGTAGTATGAATAAGGAAACTAGTTGTTATTCCATATTTGCCTTATTTTAGAGCTGTCTTGTGTTGGAACTCTCACTTTCCTACCTAGATACTCCTTCCATAAGTCTGAAATCACTTTTCCTCAATACCACGTCTCACTCCCACCATACAAAAAGCAAATTTATCTTCTATCCTTATATAGATCTATCTAAGGACAGATTAATTATCAGTTTCCCATGCTCAAAATGTGGATGTGTGCACATGACTGAATGATACTTACTACTACAGTTAGGTACAATTTGCTGCACCTGTATGATACAGATTGTAAGGCAATAGAAATTAGTAGTAGTAAAATGGTACACTGTTGTACCTTAAAAAAACCTGCAAACCCAAGTATTTCAACAAATTTGTCATTTGCAAATTCAACATGATAGACTTGAAGTCAAATGCAATTTGAGAGTTCAGAATTACTATTTTAGTTGTTTTCTTTATGTAACATGAGAAGTCATTTTGAAATTATCATGCCATAGTTTGATAATTGCAGCCTGACTAGAAGCAATAAGTAGGTTTTGTGACATTTCTCAAATTTTTTAAGAGACAAGCAGTTCTTTTTTGAAAATTACTGCAATTGATGTCATTTATTTATCTTCATCTATGTTTTACTTCTACAGGAAAAGGAAGTACAGAAAGTCTCAACCAGGGAGATTAACTCAGGGAAGAGATGGGTGATGGGGCTTCATTACTAAATATTTTATCTTGATTTTTGAATTCTGATTTGAAAAACAGAACATTTCCTCAAAACAATTTAGTGTATACAATATAAATGTAATTCCAGACTTACTAAATTAGTTAATTTACAATGTATAATTAATTATAAGGCATATGGCACTGTATTTCTGTAAGTTCATCATATCTTCTATTCATCTAAAGTTGATCCAGCATTGTTTTTCTTCTGTTCCCCATCTTGCCTGAAAATGTTCCCACTTATACTGTGTTTTACAGTGTCTATTCTTTGTTACAAGAGCCTCTAGACTACTTTTGCAAGTGTCTTGGAGTCCATTTACTGCCACTTTTCCTCTCTTCATTTCCTGGCTTTTTCTTTCCTTTTTCATTTTATGCTTTATGATTTTATTTCTCCCACTTTTTTTTGTTTATATTTAATTTTATGCAGAATCACACTCCATGGCATACATCATACTACCATGTATGTACCAAAAAACACTTCTTTTCCTTCTTTTCCATTGTTCATCCTGTTTACTAATTCTTTTTGACTTCTACTGTTTTGTTTTCTGCTTTGAAGAGTTTTTTATCAACTCTATTTCTTTTACTTCCCTTTCATTTTCCTTCTTTCCCTTCTCTTTCCATTGGAGTGAATTATCTCTGCCTTTCCAGCAGTTCCATTATCTGTAAGGAGGGTTTATGTCTGGAAGCAAAGTTGGTTTGTTTTCCCAGTTTAAAGCGTCTCAGCTGAAGCAAAAAGTGACAATGATGAACATCAACCTGCTCTGAATAATTGGGGCTTACTGTTTTAGTTTTTATAATCACTGCCATTAAAGTATGGGCAAATCTGTTAGCACAGACTAAGGTAGGCAGGGTTCGGAATCCCTCCCCTCTGTTTTCATTAACACTCTGTATCTCTTTCTAACACAGCACTTACTACACCATAGTGTAGCTCAAATAAACATAGGTTATTTAATTGTGAGCTTTGTGAAGACTGAGACTATAGTTTCTTAGCCATCTACATTTTCAGCATTTAGTAAGTACATTTTTATGACAAATACCTCATTCATTAAACAGAGCTGTCGAAGCACAGTTGTACATGTTTGCACTATACATTCCTAGGGGACACCATTCACGTCACACAATTTAAAATTTGTATATTCATTCCAATTTTCTGGCAGATGGCAGTAAAGTATCTAGTTATAGAAAATCATTATATTATGACAGTTTCTCAACAGATGAACGTAATTTTTTTGAGGAAGGGACACCTTTTTCTAGTTTATTCAGAAGTGCCTTATGGGTTGCTGGTGGCCCTGATTTGTATTTGATTTATATTTATTAACACTCCATTTCCTGAAGATTCCATCTGGCATATTTTGCTGAAGGCAGTCCTTTCACTTTGAAGGAGGTGAAATGCAGTGTATCTTTAATATAAAAAATGAGGTACTGATTCTCCTAATGAGAGAAAAAGGCCTTTTCTATCTCATTCCTTTTCATATATGGCTTCTTCATTTTCACTGACTTGTCAATTTCTTATTCCTTTCTAATGTGTCATTTAATATAGCAGTAATCATTGTTTCAACAGGTACATATCAATGTCCTGAGAATACTAAGTGCTAACACCATACAAATGCACACTCATCCACATAAATATCCTTACCTAGTTTCGAATTGTACCTTTTGATTCCCAGGTGATGTTCCATCATAGTCCCCTTTTTCCAATTTAAAATGAATTTAGTTAAGCAGCTCTATACATCTGGTAATAACTATGAACAACATCTACTGATTATTTCCCCTATAGCAAGCACTGTTCTCAAAATATTTAGGTACTTTTGTTGTTCCTGTTTTGTAAATGAGAAAACCTTGGCATGGAGAGTTTAAGAATTTGCTGAAGTTCAGATAACTGGTAGAGCCAGAGTTTAAATCCAGCAACCTCTACTTTTCTCCAGAAATATATACTACCTTCCCTGGCATTATTCTTGATAACCTTAATCAGAATTGTAGAAAGCACTTTCAGGATTCTTTAGCATATAAACAAGACGACACTAAAATTGTTAAAACCTTTTCCTTCCAATATATATCTAATTCCTTCTTTCTATGCAGTTTATTTTTTCCATCCATTTGATTTTCTTCAGTGCAATATTAGACTGATAATATTTATTTGATACTTCCTTCTTACCATACTTTTCAGATTTAATTATTTAGTACTCACAACTACCTTGATTTAGATACTTTCATATTCCCCATTTTAGGGGAAGGTCACGCAGCTAAAGTGGCTGTGTAGTGTGGCCAAATAGTTTTGGTGCACTATTTGGTGCTTATACCACGTGCTTAAATTTTGTGTTATGTTTGAATCAGATTCCATGTAAACCAGCCTCTGAAGGCCTGGAATCTTCTCTTTTACTGGCTGTGTGATCTTGGGCTAATTACTTTATATCCTAGTTTTCTCATTTGTAAGACAAAGAGTTTAACTTAGGTAATATCTATAGTCAAGTTGATAAGTCTATAGATGGGAAGAAGTGCTGGAAACAGGACATCTATAGTTCAAGGCCTCTTGACCAATAACTAGTCATATAACCTTGAGCAATCGTTCAATTTCTCCAAGACTCAGTTTTTTATAAAATGGAAATAATCCCAGGACACTTGGGCGGCTCAATAAGTTAAGCGTCGTACTGTGACTCAGATCATGATCTCATAGTTCGTGAGTTCAAGCCCTACATTGGGCTCAGTGTTGAGAGTGTGGAGCCTGCTTGGGATTCTCTCTCTCTCTCTCTCTCTCTCTCTCTCTCTCTCCTCCACTTTCTGTCTGCTCCTCCCCACTCACACTTTCTCTCTCTCTCTCAAAAATAATTAAATAAACTTAAAAAAATGGAAATAATCCCTACTCTTCACTGAGTTGTTATAAGAACTCAGTACAAAAACAGTTAATGTGCTGTTAAAGATTTCTGTATTTGACATTATATTGTATATCATGTATCTTATAAGTGATAACATATTTCTTACATAATCTTAAAGATGAGCAATTCACAAAAAAGAAAATAAGAAGCATAGATAATTTTACTTTTAAGAAATAATCACTGGGGCACATGGATGGCTTAGTCATTTGAGCATCTGGCTTTGGCTCAGGTCATGATCTTGTGGTTCATGAGTTTGAACCCCGCATCAGGCTCTGCACTTTTAGTGCAGAGCCCAACTGGGAGTCTGTCTCTCTCTCTGTCCCTACCCCACTCTTTCTCTCTCTCAAAAATGAATAAACATAAAAAAAGAAATAATTACTATTAACATTTTGTGGTATATACTGTCAGTCTTTTTTCCTCTTATAAATATGTAGCATTGCTACAGTGCCCCACCCATATCCCTCAGATCAGACTATTTTACTGAGCTTCAGAAGATTTCTAACTGCCAGTGTGTGCTTCTCTTTGCTTGAGGGCTTTTTCAAGAACCACAGAAGGCCATTCTATTCATGAAAGACAGACAGGGGCAAGTGAGAAGTGCCTGGAAATGAACAATTCCAGGAGCAGACTTTAAACCATGACTGAGCTGAGTTGGAGTATAAATATGATTCCATCCCCCTTGCTCCTTGGGTGGGGCAGTTCTGTTTTCTAGTCTATTTCCCAGTGTTTCCCTACGTGATTAAGTTTCAGTTGTCTGCTGCAGTTGTGGGTTTGTCAACAAACATTTTTTAGGCTTCCTTTCCTGGACTGTGTCACTTCCCTGCTCTCCTGATGTTGTTTCTGTACTTACCTAATAAGTAAATTGCATTCAGATTCTTGTCTCTGGGTCTGCTCCTGAGAGAAAGCCAAAATTAGACATGATAGAATAGGGTCTGATGCATAGGAGATGTTCAGTACAGTTTTAGGATTCCTATTTTACATAGAAAGAAATCTAGCCTTGGGAATGTTTGAGCTGAGATTTGAATTCAAAGGTTTGACTGCAGAGACTGAGCTTTAACCATTATTCTTTAAGAATAGATAGCAATTCTGATGTGTCCGGGGATATACTCATAAAGAACAGCCTCCTAACTAGTCCTATTCTACTCTAGCTTCTACCACCTTTGAACATGTAAATGAGGTTATATTATTCCTCTACTAAAATTTTTATAAAAGTTTTCCACTTTAGTTGTAGTAAATGCCAGGCAAACCATGAGAGACTCTTGAATGTTGAGAACAAACTGAGACTGGGGAAGTAGGGGAGAGGGGAAGGGGGGTGATGGACATGGAGGAGGGCACTTGTGGGGATGAGCACTGGGTGTTATTTGGAAACCAACTTGATGATAAGCTATTTATTTTAAAAAGCCAGAATTCATATAATGGCCTACAAGATCAGACATAATTTGGCCACTCCACTTCCACTACCTTTTGACCTTATTTCCCATGATTTTCCCTCTCACTTTGTTTTAAGCATACTAGTCTTTTGACTTTCCTGTAAGATACTAGATCACTCTTGTGTCAGAGCCTTTGCACTGGCTTTTCTATGTTCTCATCCTAGTATCTACGTAGTTAACACCGTATCTTCTTTAGGTTTCTGCTTGACTGTTAACTGCCTCAGTGAGACCTTCCCTCTCAATCCTATTTAAAACTATTTTCCCTGTGCCAGTGTCCTATGGTTCTCACTTTCCCTTTCTTGCTTTATTTTTCTTCATAGCACTTAGCATCATCTGATGTACTGTGTATTTCATTAAAAAATTCTTTATTGGACCAGAATACAAAGCCCTACACGAACATTATTGTTCATCTTAATGTGTTTCTAGTGCCTAGAACAGGGCTTCAATAAATATTTGTTGAATAATGAATGAATAAGATTCATGCTGATTAGTGTTATTATTGAATGCCAGAGGAGTAGAGACTCCCTATCATAGTTTTCCTGAATCCCAGCATTTTAATTTTTATTGTTTATTTTTTTTTTTGCTGGTCCTCACCAGTCACAGGGTCTTTATGGTGTAGCCATTAAAGTTGTAATTGGGTTTTCTGTCTCAGCGACATGATGACACATCACAGCAGCTGCTTGGACTTAAGAGAATTCAGTTTTGATAGGTTGTCCAATGCTGTTGAATGTGCTTTCAGTATTCTAATTTGTTTTGGGTTTTAAGAATTCCTTTTAGAATTTATTCCACTTCCCTAGAATGCTGACTTAGATTCTCATGCAGCTTGATTCTTTTCTCAGTGATGTTTATCTCAACTTATACAGACACCTTCATTTTTTCCCTTCTTTTTTTTTTCTCCTGCTGTCTCCATCAGAGAGGATTTATTACACTTCAGTCTGGTTTTTATATTCTGTCACAGATATTTGGATATAATTGTCAAATGGTCTCATGAATAAGTTTTCCATTTAGAACCTGAGGTTGACACTCATCAGTCTACCCTTTTTATATGCATTGTGCAACTCTACGATTGAAGAATAAATTGTGTGGAAACTTAGTACTTCCTGTGACCCGTGAAGTACAATTTACTGTGATGATTAGATGATAACTTTTGATTTTAAATGAATATATTCAATTTAGTTTTTTTTCATGAAACAAAACACATTTGGATCATTTAGATCAATATCATAGTAGCACTTCTTGATAATCTAACTTTAAATCACATCTTCAGATCTATCTCCCTCACGAGCTTTTTTCTGATTCACTGCACTTAATTTTCTATCTATTGGTACAGTTCTGTACCTAGTCTTTTAACTCCTCGTAGTTACTCTAATTGATTGATTTAGTTTTGTGGGATGGTGAAGGGTATAGGTTGTGGATTCAGATAAATTGTGTTTGAACCCATTACTAGATTCATGATTAGCTATGTAACCTTAAATAAGATATTGAAAGTCTTTGTCTCAGTTTCCTTATCTGTAAAGTGAAAAGAATAATACTTTTACCTCAGTGAGTCATTATGGAGATTAGCAATGTAGTGTGTTTGAAATACTTAGTGTCTAGCAGATGGTAAGAATTCAATGCATATTGTTTTTAAACACACACACAACATAATGTGTGCACTGATTAAAAGTAATCTGTATGCCCTCCTCTATTCTCCATGTAAGCTTTAATTTCCTGCATGTTCTTTAGTCATTTTTAGGTCTCTAACTGTTATTAGGTTTAATTGTTATTAAAAAAATAATTCATAGAGGATAAATCTTATGCATAGGTACTTCTTGGTCATGCTGTACATTTTTGTGTGTTTAGTGGCTTATTCCTTAGAGACTGTGTCTGTTGCTTATATGAGTTAGACTCATTAAGCCAGAGAATGTTAGGGCATTGTATTCAAATCATTGACTTTACAAAGGGAAAAGTTTGGCATGCAAGTGGCAGGCCTGGGACTGAACACAAGGTGTATGATGCTAGGGGGTGTCAAACCATGCTACACAACTTGCTGGTATGCAGAATTCTCAGTGGCTGATCAAATGAAATGTCATTCAGCAATTTAAAAAATAACCCCTTATATTTATTCTATTCCCTCTTCCAGCACTCTTTTCCATCTAGGGGAAAATACATAATTTCTATGGAATTTCAAAGGATTTTCTAGAATCCTCTGATGGAGGATTTCTTTACAGTCTCAGTATGATTAATTTGGGTTTAGAAACCATATAATAACAACTTTTTTCCTTTTCACAGCCTCTTAGACATGCTTAAATTGCTGTATGATACTCTTAGAATGTATAAAGTGATCACTGAAAATATTTTGAGGGTTAAGAATTAACACGTTTTATTGGAATGAGAAACTTGATACAGACGTTCAAATTTTAGTAATGTCCACATGAGGTTGCATTTGCCAGTAGTAATGCTATTTCTTGTGGATCTCTTTTCTCTTAGTTTCATTGTTAGAACTTTTCTTGGTTCTCCTTTAAATAGGTGTTATCTTGTGCTTTCCTAATAGCCTGTGAACGGTTTTGCAAGAATCTATTTGTTCATGAACCCCATTAGACAGCAGTCCTTGTACAGAAACTATCATATTCACATTAATTTTTATATCACTACTCCCTGTCACAATGGCTGGTCCATTGTAGGTGATGAATACTAGTAGAATAAATGGAATGGTTGGACAATTAGGAATAAATAAACTCTTATTTCTTTTTGGTCTCCTTTAATGACTATACTTTAAAAAAATCCATTCAGTGGTAGTGTTTCCAGGTCCTATATCTCTGGTCTTCTGAATTAACCTCTGTGCACACTCCCTGAGTCATCTTATTGTTTCCTATTTTAAGGCATATTTGCCAGTGAGTCCCATATATTTATCTCTAACACTAGTCTTTCTTTCTACCTCAAACTTGTATTTCTATAGTTTAGGTATGTTCACCTAGATCCTACCCCTGTCTTTAATCCAGAGTAGGTTATGGTCTCCAGATCTTACCTTTTCATAAAATGATTCAAGCTGCACTTCAGTTTCCTTCTCTTCTATAAATTTGTAAGCATCCATTAGTATTTCAGTGTACCAGTTAGAGGCTTGAAACCTTATGTGGTTCTTTTCTCTCCTCCATATCCTATAACTCACCAGATCCTGTTACTTCTTCCTTAGAAACATCTCTTGCATTTACCTCTGGCTATCTTCACTGACAGTGTCTTACTTCAGACCTCTATCTTCTTTTATTTGGTATATTACAATGGCTTACCACATTTGTCTTTTTGCCACCTGCTCCTTCCCACTAGTCTGCCTTCCACATTCCTACCAAGAGCATCTCTTCCTCCAAATAAACAAGGCCATGCCATCATCTTGTTTTCCTCTGTAGGTTTTCACTCTCTGCTTTCACAGTCTGATACTAACCTTCTCCAGTTGCATTTCCCATATACCACTAACACAAACTCTGGACTCTAGTTCTACTCAACTTTAGATTTTCCCCAAAGGTCCTTTTATGTTCTGTGCCTCTCATTTGCCTGTTATGCCCTTCCCAGCTTTATGGACCCAGCTTCAATGTTACCTCTTCTATGGAGGCGTTCCTAAATATCCTAGTGGTTTGTTCTTTATTAACACCTTTTCCATGTATGTTTATGTATCTGTCTCACAATAGATTATGATAACTTGTCTTATTCAAGTCTTGAATGCTTAGACCTTCACTGTTTAATAAAGTCTGCTGAATTAATAAAGTAATGACTGAATACTCAGTTATGTTTTCTCAGCTTTTTGAGAATTTAACAATTAGTTTAACCATCTTTAGTGCTAAACCGGATAAGGTCACACATTTCAGTGTGTTTTGGCAGGGTCAGGGCCTGACATCCGCTGTGGGTGGCATAGACATCAGTGTTGTCTTTTGCTGTCACTCACCTGCTGTGTGTTTCTGTAGGTCCCAAAGCTTCCCTCTTTTCATTTGAAATTGGCTATTGCCATGCTCACTGGTTTGAAAAGATTTTAGATGAACTAATGCTTTTTAATCTACTGTTTTCATTTGTTTTTAAACTATTTTCAAGTATACAAATCCCACAGTTTTCTAAAAGGAAAATAGAAGGCAAGGCAAACAACTTATCTGTATAGATGGATGTATTGAATTTTTCCTAGACTTTCCATTTTTAAGATCATTAGATTTTATATGCATTATTCTAGTATTATTGCACTCAGAGTAATATGGCCCCCTTTAAACCTTACTGACTTGACAGAAAGTAAGACGATGCCCTTTTGCACATGGTAGTCAGAAATTAGCCAATATTCATGATTCACTATTGAGGTTATAAACAAAATACTTGGCTTTTTGACAGCTACATTAGTCACATTGTTCACCATCCACAGCTGCCAGACATAGAATGGTTATGTGGCAGCTGCCAAAGCTTGGATTCATACAGTGACCTTTCCTTAAACTTTAGTTTTGAAAATGTTACAGACTGAGTGCAATTAAATTTAGAGCTCACTAGTAGTACTTGTACTTATTTTATTTAAAAAAGTGTTTATTTATTTTGAGAGAGAGAGCATGAACAAGGGAGGGGGAGAGAAAGGGAGAGAGAGAAAACCAAGTCCCAATATGGCACTCAATCTCATGAACCATGGGATCCACCCACGCACCCTTAGTAGTACTTGTATTTAGATGGGAAAACCTGTTTTTCTCTGTTTTTTCAGAGAAATTGACAACTCCTCTTAGTCCAAACTATCACCCAATTTTCGGGCTAGTTAGTTCTGAGGAAAATGGACTAAATACCATCTTATATTTTCTCTACTAGAACAACTGTTAGAAACCAAGGCGATTAACACTTATGAAAGAGACTGTGAAGTAAATTTTGCAAAGTTGATGTATACTGGAAGGCTTTCTACGAAGATAAAATATATTTCATGAAGATGGAATACTCTTCATTCTGAGCTTTAGGGTTTGGGTTATTTTTTAGTTGCCCTTCTGTTTTCTTCCTTGCCTTCTCAGTCTCCTTCTCTCCTTTTCTCCTTTCTTCATTCCTCCCTCTCTTCCCTCCTTTTGCATGAGTAACTAATAAATATTTTCTTTGTACTTGGCATCGTGTTGGACACTGTAACTGTTATAAGGGCAAATAAAGAGATAAACTCCCTCCTTTCAAATGATCTAATAATTTAATGAAAAAAAAAAAAAGATGTGTATACAAATCATGCAGAGGAGTGAACAAAGCTGGGCCAAAGCATCAGGGAGAGTTTTTTTTTTTTTTTTTTTTTTTTTTTT
>NW_024081297.1:49911-210751 GCF_003009895.1 Hyaena hyaena | reverse complement strand
CGAGATCATGACCTAAGCGAAAGTCGGACGCTTAACTGACTAAGCCACCCAGGCGCCCCAACATCAGGGAGAGTTTTAAATGTGGACTGAGTCTAAAACTCCCCTAACATCTATATTTCAAACTAGAACAATGATATGGAAAGGCTGATTCAACTTCATTTAGTTATTATTATTATTATTATTATTTTGTTATTTTAGATAAAGGCAAGCTTGTTTTATTTCATTAGAGAATATTACTTTTTGGAATGAGTAACATAATGAAGAAGATGGAAGTAGGTAAATGGAATTTGAAATTTGTGGGTTAGGGATGCTATAGAATCTATTTCTACTATGGCTTGTAATTTTAATTTAAAAACCCTTACCAACTTGACAATAAACTATTTGTAAAAAAAAATAAATAAATAAAATAAAATAATAAAAAAATAAAAACCCTTAAGTATTATGGTTTTCTTATTTTATGAGTTATAACCCAGAAAATTAAAAGATAGGTGAATGTAATATTTGTTAATGTTATGTCATATATATAAATTATAGAGGAATTGATAATAGAATTCTCTACATTGTTCTCCAAAGTATCATGAAATTGTATATTTTCCAGGCATTGACAGAATGATCTATCTATCTATCTATCTATCTACCTATCTATCTATGTATCTATCTATCTATCTGGAAATACTGAATTCTGGAAGAGATAATGGGACTACTTTTAGACCTTATAGCATAATCTATGTTAATAATCATCATAACAGAATCTATTTATCATGCAGGTGCTATATTTCAGGAACTGTGCTTCCTACATATCATCCTATTTAACCTTCACAATGTCCCTATGAATTCATTCTATTTTACAGTTGAAGAAAGAGCAATGAAAGAAAAAATATTAGAAACAACCCATCAGAAGTCAATATAATGAGACAGGAGTGTTGTCTCTGGAACTATGATGATTGCATTGAAACCCTATTTCTGTCAGTTCCTAGTTGTGGGGTTCAATTAAGCTACTTTACCTCTCTAAACTCCAGCTCCTCATCTTTAAGATGGAATCAGTAAAACCTACATATAGAGTTATTATAAAGGTTCAGAAAGTTAACATATTAAAGTGGTTGGAATAACTATTGATATGTAGGCATTGTTATTAGAAGCCTGAAAACACACAACCAGAAAATGATAGAACAGATTTTCTAGGTTCCAAAGCCTGTGCTTCGTTTACAATTCCATATTACTTCCAAGCCATATGTAAGTCATGGATCACAGAATTTAGAAAATAAATTGGTCAGTTATCAACTAAATTTCTGTTTGTTTCTCAAAGAAAACATGTCAAAGGATTCTTAATTTAAAGAGTATTTTTGTCAGGGATTGAACTCTGGTATCTCAGAGCCCATTAGTACTAAACAGTGGTGTACATATTACTTTTCAGGGACTGTGGATTGGAACAAAGAGGAATTTGGAAGTGATCTACTCGTGTCTCCTTTCCAACAGGGTTTTGAAAATTTGCTAGTTCTTAGATCATCCTGAGGAGGAGTTCAGCTCTCTCTCCCCAGTTGTTCAGAGCATCTGTTGTTTCTGTGGCTCTTTCTTACTGGCCTCTCTCAAAACTCCCTTCTGGCTTTAGAGGTGGTAGAGCTGGGGATAGATTTATAAAATCACTAGTTTCACAGCCTTAGCAGTTTTCTAAGTGGGCTGTTAGGAATGAAGACATGAAGAGAGTACTAATGTGAGCAGTTCAAAATACTATTATTATTTGTTTTCCTATTGGTTGAATTTTACATGAGAGATCTAGATCAATTTTGGGTTTCCATTGTTCACTATTAGATTGGAAGTTACCTACATACAGGTTTGCTCTAAAACATCATTGATGCTTTCCATTCTGTTTCTCTTTTCTATTTATTCATTTTTATACAGACTTTTATAAAACTTGGGAAGAACTGCCAGATTTTTTCAGAGTGGGTACACCATTTTCATTCATACCAGCAATGTATTCCAGTTTCTCTCGATCCCAGTCAACACTTGTTATTGTCTGTCTTTTATTGTTGCCACAATTTTTTGGAGCAAAGTGTATTTGTGTATTTTTTTTTCTGCAGAAAGTTCTGTGGTTTCCATTTGGTTCCCAGCTTAGGAGAGGATTCTAGGGTGGTTAAAAAGCCTCCTAATGGCTTCACAGAGAGGCTCAGGCACTAGTCTTGGCACCCGGGAGAGGCCAGAGGTGCCCCTCAAAGGCGGTTGGACTTCAGAGGCTCCTAGTCATGATTGAGGGTGAACATTTTGGAGAGATACTCACTCAGCCCAGCCTGGGGGCCAGCCAGCCAGTGAAGGATAGCAGGTAGTCACCCATCTTATTGATGTTCTTGAGTTTCATTTTATCGTCTTAGAAGACGTTCCCAAGAGATGAGGGTCTGCCTGGGCATACATGCAGAACCCAGGGCATACAGATCCAATAGGGCCTGGTTCAGGTTCTTCTTCAGAACAAGGGCAGCTTCCATGGCATTCCATGAGTAGGGTTTATCTCATGTTAGGATGGCTTCTGCACATCCAAGAAGAGCATATGGCCACCACACTGGTTTTGCATCTTTAACACATGCTCAGCACTTTCAGGCTTCTCCTCAGCCAACTTGCAGAAGTGGCCCATGTTCTCCAGAGCCACATTGTCATAGTCAAAATAGAAACCCAGAGAGATGTAGGTAAAGGTGACCCACAGATGCATGTTGATGAGGCGATTGACAGTGGTGTCCATCTTGGTAGAATAATTCTGATGAATTCTGTGTGGAAGCTCCTGGTTCATCAGTAATAAGGAACTAACCTCAAAATAGGGTGTTGGCTGGTCATGGAGGCAGAGGGTGGCTGACAAGATGAATCTGAAGGTTGCAACTGGAATACAGGTTGGAGAGTGGTCAGAGGCTTATAAAAAGGGTGTCCCTGGGTCTGTTCCATCCTAACACTGTTGAAGCAAGAGGCAGATTTGTGGGATCACAGGGCATGCTGCCTCATTGTGGTTTTGAATTGTATTTCCCTCATGACTAATGATGTTGAGCATCTATTCATGTGCTTATTGGCCATTTGTTATGTCTTCTCTGGAGAAATGTCTGTTCAAATCTTTGTCCATTTTAAAATTGGGAGGTTTGTCTTTCTGTTGTTGATTTGTGATATTTATATATTGTAGATAACATACTGTTATCATATATATTATTTGTAAATATTCCATCTTTGGGTTGCCTTTTGACTTTATTGATAGTTAGAAGAACAAAGTTTGATTGAGTTTTTTTCCCTTTGGTTGCTTATGCTTTGATGTCATATGTAAGAAACCATTGCTTAACCTATTGTTATGGAGGTTTCACACCTGTTTTCTCCTATGAGTTTTGTAGTTTTGGTTCTTACCTGCAGGATTTTGACCCATTTTGATTTAATTTTTATATATAGTGTGAGGTATGGATTAAATCCATTAATTTGCATGTGAATAATCAGTTGTTATAAAACCATTTGCTGAAAATACTATTCTTTCCTTTATTGAATTGTCTTGGCACCACTGTTGAAAATCAATTTACTATAAATGTAACAGTTTATTTCCTGACTCTCAATTCCACTCCATCCATCTATATCCTTTCATTATACCAGTATCACACTGAATTGATTATTGTAGTAGGTTTTAAAATGAGAAAGTACAAATTATTCAATGATGTTTCTCTTTTCAAAGATTGTTTTGGTTATTCTGGGTCACTTGTATTTCCATATGAATTTTAGGATCAGCTTGTCAATTTCTTTAAGAAATACAGTTGGGATTTTTATAAAGGTCATATTGAATCTGTAAATCATGTGATTGGCTTGCCATCCTAACAATATTATCTTCTAATTATTGGAATATAGGATATATTTCCACTTATTTATATCTTTAATTTCTTTCAATAATATTTGTGGTTTTTAGTGTATAAAGCTTATACTAGTTTTGTTAAATTTATTCTCCAAAATAAAAAAAAAAACATTCTATGCAAATGGAGGTGTCTTAAAAATTTTATTTTAAAGGGAGAATTTGAGAGTGCAGTAACATTATTGGATACCTCTGGAAGAACTACATTTATTGCATACTTTTTTTTTTTTTTATAAAAGAGTATATCATCATTTTTTAAAATCTCTAGAATGTAGCATAGTGCCTGGCACATGGTAGGCTCACTAAATTTGTGTTAAGTAATATTAGTTATTGATAATATTTAGATGAGGATTTTGTTATGTGTATAAAACTTTAGGGACAATATTTTATGAAAAATTAAATGTAGTACTTTTTAAAAATTTTTTTTAAATTTTTATTTATTTCTAGGAGAGAGAGAGAGAGAAACAGTGTGAGCAGGGTAGGGTCAGAGAGAGAGGGAGTCACAGACTGAAACAGGCTCCAGGCTCTGAGCTGGCTGTCAGCACAGAGCCTGACGCGGGGCTCGAACCCACGAACCGCGAGATCGTGACCTAAGCGAAAGTTGGACGCTTAACCGACTAAGCCACCCTGGCACTCCTTAAATGTAGTACTTTTATGTTTTGTTGATACAGGTGAAAAAATGTTCACCTTCTTTTATGCAACTATTCCACAAATATAATTTGTAGGTGATAAGGCTGATAAACAAAAAACTTGATGCTTTGTGACATGTAAAAAAAGAAGAAAGAGCTAATGATTTTTTTGGTCATTAAAATTATTTTCTGTAAGTAAAACCTGTGGCCATGAATTTTTAGCATTTTAGGGAGTTAGGTGAAAATAACTTTTTCATGTCTACATGACATTGCAGAGAAAAACAGCAGCTAGGGGATATCTTTGGAATGTCTATAGTATCATTGCCAACCACTGGTTCTAGGCTTTTGAGTTGTGGGGAAGACTGAATTAGATAGTATTTATTTATTTCCTGGAAGTAGCATACTCTATCAGTTGCCTTTATAACATTAATGTTTCATCTTCAGTAGCATCCAAATGGCTTTGACATTTGTGTTATATCCCAGAGTGTGCATCTGCCAGCTCAAAGAAGAGAATTGTGTTGGGTAGTTTTAATATATTCAATGGAGCAATGGATGTGAAGCTAATTATGTGGTTAAGCTCACAAATTAAGTCAATCTTTTTTGAGGAACATGTAGGGAGATAGAGCTAGAGGATGATATTTAATATAGTTTCTTCTTGGAAATTTCATTATTACATGCAACATATTTTTTAAAAGATCTTCTTTAAACTTACAGACAGGATTAAAAGTCAGCTGTTGGGAAGGAGTGTCTGTGGTCATATGTTTGGTGAGGTGGTGTGAGCAAGAGACAGAGCTGAGGATTCTACCAACTAGTAGCAGATATCTGTGTTTATTTAGAAGTATAAATTCACTCTATTCTTCTAAACATTTTCATGGAGTCCAAGGAAGTTCTTGTTTACTGTAAGTTAATTTTCTTTCTTCTTGACCTGCTTATGGTGAATGAGGCATGACTGGTGACTTAAATACTTCCTTAATGATTTGCTCACAAGTACTGAATTCTAGAGTTTTCATATATTATTGTTCACTTTGCTTTGCTTGTTCTCTTTACTACTAAAGCCATTTATATATTTATGATAACAAAATCAGGAATCTAAGTGCTGACAAAGGCAGCCAAACCCTCTGATAACTTGGATATTTACTTAGAAATTATGTGTGTTTCTCCTGTCAGAATGTCTGTATTGTAATTTGACTAGAAAGTACATGGAAAGATGTATTCAAACCCTTATGTGTATAACTTTTTTAGTGGTGAAAATAAATTTATAATTTGGTTACCATTTTGATGTAGTTTAAGTACTAGATTATAAAATACCTTAATGGAATATATTAAATATTGATCTGCCTACTTAGGAACTTGGAGAAAATGTTGCCTATTTTTTTTCTAAGTGGTGTTTCCTGTGTGATTTGGAGTGAAGTAGCTGCAAGCACTAGTTTTCCTTGTACTAAAATGAGTTAGTATTAGTTTATTTTTCTTTTTCTAGCATATAGGTAGTTATTTTTAAAAGTTAAGGATAGTGATAAACTGAATGGATTATTAATCATTAATTAATGATTAGTCATTAAATAAAGTGTTTATTACCAAGAATTTTATATGTTTTGTCTATTTAGTAACTTTAGGAGGTAAGTATGATCATTTTAATTTTACGTATGAAGAAATTGAAGGTCAGAGCTGTTAAAGTCTCTCAGCTTGTAAATGCTAGAGGTAGGATTTCTCTCTTTATATATTTATATCTATTTGTATGCTTGTCAACCTGACCCCAAAACTGATGCTGTGAATCTTTATTGGACTACATTCCATGAATAACCACATACCACACAGTAGTATTGCCAGTTTATGTCAACCAGAGGAATGGAAACATTTTCAAGATGTGGAAATTGTTTCTTCAATTTCTATATGAATTGTGTAGAATTGTCACTGAGCTCCTTTGAGAGGAAGAGAAGGAAAGACAAAGTTTTCCAGCAAGTTTCTATATATCATGTTGATTCTGCTGTCTTTTACAGTGGTTCAACTGTGACATCATGTTTTAATCTGCATTCCAGAAAAATGTGCTCCATGGAGAGAATGTGTGGGAACAGCTGGTTATGGCAGCTGTATGTAACAAACACAGTGAGACAAGCCTGAAAGTTCAATCTTTTCCTCTTTCCGCATATATCTCCTTCATGTATGAAAAGGAGGAATTACTATAGATAGATAGACAGGTAGATAGGTAGATAGGTAGGTAGGTAGGTAGATAGATAGATAGATCTATAGATAGATATGCACAAATTGTACTTAGCAAACAAATGGAAGTGCCATGATACTATTACTCAAGTTCTCTCTCAGAATCATAGAATGATGATGCAAGGAAGCACCTTTTTTTGGGCCTGAGTTCAGTCCTTAAGGAAAATGAACAAACTTGAATGAATTTTCTCTCATAGAGTAAGTAACAGTGTTTTTAAATTGCTATATCCCCCAAAGTACTTACAAGATATATATGGCTCAATAAATATTTGTTGATTGATGGATTTATTGCCCTATTTCACATGGTTGATAGTAGCTGTGGTTATAATATGAATCTTTTGACATTTAGGTTAGGTGTTTTTCTCACCATACGTGCTGCTTGCCTTTCCATCTCAAAATAAGAATTGCTTCCTCCTTTTGAAAGGAGGAAACTTAAAGTTCTGAGAGTTTTACATAGCTTGCCCAAATTCACACAGGTAGGCCAGGGCTGAGTAAGATCTTAAAATCTAGTCTGCTTGACACTAAAATTTGTGTTCTTAGATGCCGTATAAATGGCTGCTTCTTATGGGTGTATCTTAAAGCTCTCTTCAAAAAAGAAAATAGACAATCTCATTTTTAACAGGTGTTAGAGCTGAGTGGTTAAGAACAAGAATTCTATAGCCAGACAGACTTAAATCCCAGTTCTATCACTTACATGACTTCAGCTAAGTTTCTCTGTGGCTGATTCATCAGCTACAAATGGTGTTAATAATAATACCTATCTCACAAGAGTTATTTTAGAATTAATTGAGTATGAGGTGCTTAGAATAGTGTCTGACATATAGTAAGCCTCACATGTGTTATTATTATCTCCTGTGTATACATTTCCGTCAGGAAAAATTTATTTTACAACCAGTAAAGCTTAATCCCATTGTACTGTCTTGTTCTATCCTCTAGGGACACAGAGACTAGTAGGGCTTCACCCTCATTGCATAGTCCAGTCTCTAATTATCATGATAAAGTTGTTTTTCACTCTTTTCTAACAGGTTTCTTAATCTTTAAGCAAAGATCTGTTATCCCAGTATTAATATTTAAAATACTATGAGAAAGTTTTTGTACTTAGAAATAACATTAATATTTAGAGGATAGGAATATTTATTTTCATATGGTGTACAAAGGACTGCCACATTTCTTATTAAGGTAGGAATGAATAAGTCTTTTTTAAAAATAGTTTGTTGTCAAGTTGGTTTCCATATAACACCCAGTGCTCATCTCCACAAGTGCCCTCCTTCATGCCCATCACCCCCTTCACCTCCCCCCAACCCCATCAGCCCTCAGTTTGTTCTCAGCATTCAAGAGTCTCTCATGGTTTGCCTCCTTCCCTCTCCCCAACTATTTTTCCCCTTCTTCTCCCCCATAGTCCTCCATTAAGTTCCTCCTAATCCTCCTGTACGTGCAAACATATGGTAGCTGTCCTTCTCTGCCTGACTTATTTTGCTCAGCATAACACCCTCAAGTTCCATCCGTGTTGCTACACATGGCCAGATTTCATTCTTGAATAAGTCTTTTTTTTTTTAAATGCTTATTTATTTGAGAAAGACAGAGAGAGCAAGTGGGAGAGGGGCAGAGAGAGAATTACAGTTCAGAGCCCAAAGTGAGACTCAGTCTCACGAACGAGTTCATGACTTGAGCTGAAACCAAGAGTAGGACACCTAACCAGCTGAGCCACCCAGACACCCCTGAATAGTCTTTTTTTCCCTTAATGTTGTCTTGAAAGAATGTGCACTCTCTTGCCTAAAATTAAGACACTTCTTTTAAGATGATATAGTAGATAAGCACTGGACTTGGGAATCAGAAAATCTTAGTTCACGTCCCTCTTGACATTTATCAGTTGTGTGATCTTGGACAAGAAAGTCCTCTTAGCCTCTTTCATCCCCAATTTCCTATACTGTGAAAGGACAGAAAGTGATTAATATGATTATCTTGTAATGTTTGGGGTTAATCAAATATTTTATTTTTTTAAGACTCAAATTCAAATACCACCTGCCCAGTGAAGCCTTTCCTAACTCCTCCAGTTACATTACTTCTTCTTTATATTTCAATAGTAATTTGCATCTCTACAATATTCCATTTCTTTGAGTCAAAATGACCATGTCTTCCCACTGGATTATAAGCTCTTTGTGAGTATATATTACTTTTGTTTTCTGCACACTGTCTGGTATGGTGCCTTGGGTATGTGATCCATATATACTTACTGAGTTGAAATGAATTTGTGTGATAGTGCTTTGTAAACTGAAGTATATGCAAATGGAAAGTGTTACCAATATCCACTTATATTTGGCACTTCTCTTTTTCATGGGCTTTATTTCCAACCTCACTTATGCTATCCTGTGTTTAATTAGACTCCACTCTACATTTCAAGTATCTTATCTTGGGGAGAGTCAACCAAGAACAGAATAAAGTCTTTATGAAGTTCCTGAATGCAAATTGTATTGTCCTAACTGCTGTCCAAATCACATTGTCATGGTCTCTGCTTTACAAGATCAGAGTGAAAAATTATTATCAGATTTCTGCATGCAAGTTATGCTGTCTTTAGTACTGTTTAAATTGAATCAAATAATTAGATCAGTGATGTCTAGACTTGCAGTGTAAAGAAGAAACACTTGTGTGGATACATTTAGAAAGGACTGCTAAAAACTACTGAAAAAATAAGACCACACTAATTGAATATATAACAACTTTTGTTCAGAATTATGACTGATGTGGACAGTTTTAAATTTGGATGTTTGGTCTAAGTCCACTAAGCAAGAAACCTTCATATCACTTCTTATTAATTGGGGAAAATCTATGTGTATTAGATTTTTCCTATCCTATAATATTCTACAAGGTCATAAATTTACCATTCTGTGGTATTTGATCAGTTTGGTCTGACATGAGGATGTTTTCTTCCACCTCATTACAATTAGAGAAATAATACCTTACTTTTGAATGTAGAAAGCTGTTCCAGGATAAAAAATAGAAGTAAAAAAGAAAGAAAACAAAAAATATGAGGAAACAAAGGGAAAATCAAACAAATGAAAATGAAAAGAAGTGAAAATAAAACCTGGATATTTATATTTGTTACATGGTATTAAACTATAAGTATTTATGATGTGTTGAGATTTAAATGTTATAAATGATTGAATGAATGAGTAATAGTCTATTGTGTACATATATATACACCACATCTTTATCCATTCATCTGTTTAAAAAATTTTTTTAGTGTCTTTATTTTAGTTTTTGAGAGACTGAGACAGAGAGCGAGTGGGAGAGGGGCAGAGAGAGGGAGACACAGAATCTGAAGCAGGCTCCAGGCCCTGAGCTGTCAGCACAGAGCCTGATGCAGGGCTCGACCCCACAGACTGTAAGATCATGACCTGAGCTGATGTCGGACGCTTAACCGACTGAGCCACCCAGGTGCCCGAACTGCCATTCATCTACTGAGGGACTCTTTGGTTGCTTCTATATCTTGCTATTGTAAATAATACTGCAATGAACTTAGAGATATGGAGGTGCATAAATCTTTTTGAATTAGTGTTTTTATTTTCATGAGGTAGGCCCCCAGTTGTGAAATTATGGATCTTATGGTATTTCTATTTTCTTTTTTTTGAGGAACCTTCACAATGTTTTCCACAGTGTTTGCACCAGTTTGCATTCCCACCAAGAGTGCACTAGTGTACAGTTTCTCTTTTCTCTACATCTTTGCCAACAGTTATATCTTGCCTTTTTGATACTAACCATTCTGACTGGTGTGAGGTGATATTTCACTGTGGTTTTGATTTGTATTTCCCTGATGATGAGTGATATTGAATATCCCTTCATGTGTCTGTTGGACATCTTAGTGTCTTCTTTAGAAAAATGTTCAAGTCCTCTGCCCAATTTTATTCAATTATTTGCTTTTTTGGTGAGTTGTAGGAGTTTAAAAACTTAACACTATAGGGAAATTAAAAGAATAGTACAAAGAAACCTATATATTCTTAGATTATCCAGCTGTTGATATTTTGGCATGTTTGTGTGATATCTCTTGTATATACATGTATTTGTAGAGGGATTTGAAATTAAACTGCAATTATCATGATACCCTAATTCTTCAGCATGTATCTCCTGTGAACAAGGAAAATCTTCTATAGAATGCCATTTTCTGTTTCCTTCTTCTTATGGATGTGTACGATTATTGCTTGTAGTTTTCATTTTTGAAACATTTTATATTTTCCTGGACCAGCAATCACAGGATTCTTTGAAGTAGCGTTAGGTGCTTAGGTGGCTTGCTAGATTTCTTAGTTTGAATACCGTCTTTTATTGGTATAGTAAGGTTCATTTAAAAAATACCTGGTGCTGTAGGGTGGGGGTGGTGTTAGTATATTTCTGATTTTATGCTTGTTTGTTTCTACAGGGTTCTTAATTTCAACTACTTGCTTTTGTCTTTCCTTTCACTATCAAGCTTCCAAGAGATTTTGTTTTCTAGGTTGCCTTTCTTTTTCTCTGCCTCCAAAGCAGATTCAATCTTTACCGGAGTTCTTCTGACTTTATAATTAAGGCCTGAACTTGATCCTGAGCAATTTCTGCCTTCTGGCTACAGGAGATGAGAGAGTCTTTATATACTGCTAAGGAGTTCTTCTGACTTCCACAATTTGCCTTAAACTGGCCATTAATCATTCTTAGTTTTGCATTGTCTTTGTCCAAAGCTTTGATAACACTTAACAACATTCATTCAAATCTTTTGTCTTTATAATTACAATTTCCTCTGAACCTCTTGCATGACTGAGATATTATACCTTCCAGTATATTCCCTCCCATCACTTTTTCATTCCAGTTCACCATAGGTCTTTCGAAAGTGTTAACAATTGCATCATCAACAAGTCAGGAGTTATCAGTGCCTTACCTACTATCAATATTGGGGTTCTCATTGCAAGCTGCTGGTGGGTGCCGCAGCTCAAAAATTCCATTTTGGAATTTACTTGTTTTCATACCACTCCTTAGGCTGACTCTCTTAGGTCATTGGTCCTGGGAAACAGATTCTGGGATGGAGAATTTGCATATAGGGAGTTTATGGGAGTGCTATCAGAACAACACCTGTGAGTATGTGAGGACACAGTATTAGGTAAAGTGATGAGTTTAGCTGCAAAGTGGTTATCACAAAGTCTTCAGTTTATCTACAGGAGCCTTGGAGCTTAGATAACCTTGTCCTAAATTGAAGCAAGGGCACCAGATCTTATATTGACCAGTCATTGGATACTGGATACCTCTGTGGCAGAGGTATAACTTCATGTAAGGGAGCTCCTTTTGAGCTGAAAGCAGTTTCTAGGAAGGGACTCAGATATGAGCTGTCAGCAGCCAACAAACCTGGCAGCTAGGGATTTGATGACTTTATTTCTAATGGAGAAATCTGGGCAGTGCACCACAGCCTACACCAGAAGAGGTAGGAGTAGAAAGACTTACCAAAAGGTCAATAAAATACTTTGGGTGAGATAATGACAGCTTGGAGTTTGGAGAAACAGTGGAGGTAGTGAGGGGTGGTTGGATCTGAGATATATTTCAAAGGATTTGTTGCTGGATTAGATGTCAGAGGATGAGAGGGATTAAAGGTATCTTCAAAGATTTTGGTCTGAACAACAAAGAATAAAATTGCCTCATTAATTTAATGAGAAGTAGTAGCTGTCAGAAGATTTTCTTAAGCAGCTGTATTGACTGAAGAATGTAACCTTTTATCTTATTTGCAATTTTAAGCTGTATAGAAGGAGATGGTTTATAATTTTCTGTTTCTATAACATAAATTGCCTAAATTAATCCAATTAGAAATTTAAAAATTGAATGGACTCATCACTTTGGAGTAAATTAAAATTTTGTCAAATAATTATCTTTAATGAAATAAACTTAGGTAGGATTAATGTCAAATACTTTTAAATTTTTGAAGGTAGGTAATTCTCATAATAAGTATCTATTTCCAAAGGTGTGAAACCACAAGAACTTTTTCTAACTCATTTTAAGAAAATAGCATAACCTTGATATCAAAACTGAACACTGATAACACTAAAAGAAGAAAATGCAGATTAATTTCATTTGTGAATATAGATTAAAAACCCTAATCAAATCAGTCTAATAAATCTGATTCAAGAGTACTTGAGGACATCAGCAAAATGATGGCTTGGGATATCTACTGCTCACTTCCTCTCAGAAATGTCATTTTGAACAATTATCTATACATGAGATTCCTTCATGAGAGCCAGGATTTCAGGTGAAGGATTGCAGTCCCTGGATGAAGCACAGAAATAAGAAAGGATGCATTGAGAAGAGTAGGGAAGATAGATTCACATTACTCCCATTACCCCTGCCCCAAACCAGAGCAGCCTAGACAGAGAGAGAAGGAGAATAAAGTGAGTGCCTATCTTCACCATGGACCTAAGAGCCATTATACCCTATTACCAGTTAGGCTTCTGGAGCCCTAGGTAGTTAGCCCTGTAGCCTATCCATGCAGGCTTCTGAGGACCTAGTCCCTGGGCCACCCCAGAGCCCACCTACTTCAGCAGCCCCAGACACTTCCTATAGCCCCAGGTGACTTTGGGGGCAGGAATAACTGCTGGTGGCCTATCATGAATCAAGCTGCTGACTCAGCCTGGTGTCTGCCAGATCCAGCAGCACCAGGCATCCCTGATGGCTCCAGGCTCCCAGAGGACTGAAAACCTAGGCTTCTAGCCCGCCCACATGCTGGTTTGTTCCTCCTGCCCTAGACAGCTTAGTGGCCCAAATTGACTCTGACAGCTCCAGGCAGCTTCTTCAGCTCCAGCCTCCTAATGGCCTCCTGCAAACACAGACTCCTGGCCTACCTAAAACTGGCTTGTTCTTCTGGTCCTAGATGGTTTACATGGCTTCAGGCTCCAAGCCAGTGTCTGCAAACCCAGGCTCCAGGCAGGGTACCTGTGAACCCAGAGTGCTGGTGGGGCCCAGCACCAGGCTAACTACCACTGTCCTAGTTTTCATCACATCCCAGGATTAGGCCACTTAAGGTGGCCTGCCTTCAGACACCACCAGTCAGCCTACCCAGAATCTCTGGATAGTCGGAGTGATGAAGGGGTCCTCTTTTTGAAACCAGTCTGCAGAGACTGGAAGAAGTGACTGTGTCCTCAAATATTCAGACATCAGCACAAGGCAAAAATCATGAATAGTCAAGAAGCATCACATCACTAAAGGAAACTAATAAAATTCCAATGACTGAATATAAAAACATAAAGACTTATAAATTGTCTAATGAAGAATTCAGAAGAATCCTCTTAAATTCAGTGAACTACAAGAAAACCCAGTTAGACAACTAAATGAAAAACAATGCTCAATAAAACATGAAGTTCAACAAAGATATAGAAGTCATTAAAAAATTACCAGAAATCTGAGTTGAAGACTATAATGATTGAACTGAAAATTTTAATAAAGGGGTTAAATGGCAGACTTGACTAAGTAGAAGAAACAGTTAGTGAACTAGAAGAGAAGCCTTTTGAAATTACATAATCAGAGGAACTATGGGATAACATTTAAAGAAAACAAATCTATATAATTTTAGAGTTTTAGAAGGAGAAGAGAGAGAGAAAAAAGCAGAAATTTCATTTAAAGAAATAATGGCTGAAAACTTCCCAAATCTTGGGAGAGATTTAGATATCCAAGTTCATGAAAGTAATAGGTCAGAATTTCAAATGAACCATCTTCTCCAAGACACATTATAATAAAACTGTCTAATAACAAAGAAAAAGAGAAAAATTTTAAAGCACCAAGAAAAAAATATATTCTCACTTAAAAGATAATGAAAACAAAAGTCAGCTGAGTAAACTCAAAGATTGAATTCGTTTTTATTAAATAATTCTTGAATTGGGCAGCATCCCATCTAGCAAGTAGAGGAGACCTTCAGGCAGTTGTACAAAATGGAAGGTTTTTATAGGAAGAAGTGTGGGGTAAGAAAGTTACTAGTAAAGGAGAAGAATTGTTTCAGGCAAGGTCGCTTTCCCTTAAAGGGAAAAGCATGGTGTTTTAACATATAGATCACCTCATCCACCTTTGGGGGATTGAGAGGGCCATGATGGTAGACTCATTGGTGCCCAACAGAAATTGCTAACCGACAGGTTAAGACTATATTTCTGGGGAAAGTTGAAACAATTAGATTAGGTATTAAGTCCTGGTTTGAGGACTCAGCCTAAGTGATACCATTTTTGGGTCTGTGGTTTTCTTTGTAACAAAGAAAATCCTCATTAGGCTGTCTGTGGATTTCTCAGCAGAAACCTTTCAGGCTAGGAGAGTGGGATCATATATTCAAAGTGCTGAAAGAAAACAAACAAAAAAACAAAGTGCTGAAAGAAAAAAAAAACCTACCAACCAAAAATATTTTCCCCAACAAAGTTGTCTTTCAGAAAAAAGATTTTTCCAAACAAAAGCTGAGAGTTACCACAACTTGACTTGCTTTACAAGAAATGCTGAAAGGAATTCTTCAAAATGAAATGAAAGGATGATGATTAGTAGCAAGAAAATACATAAGAATCTATTATACTGGTAAAGGTAAGTGTATAGTCAAATCAGAATATTCTAATATTCTAATACTGAAAAAAATGATGGATTAATCATTTAACTCTAGTAGAGAGGTTTAAAGGAAATATTAAAATAATGGTAGCTACAGTAATTTTTAAATGGATACACTATAAAAATAGGTAGATTATGACATAAAATAGAAATTATGTGGGGGACTAAAGAGATTTGTATATAATAGAACTTTGTATTAGCTTAAAGTAGACTGTTACATCTGAAGATGTTTTATCTAAGCCTCATGGTAACTGCAAAGCAAAAACCTATAGTAGTTACTCTTAAGGTAAAGAGAAGGGAATCAAAGCATACCATTACAAAAAAATTATCAACTCAGAAGGAAAGACAGAAAAATAAGAAGACAGGCATTAGTAATACTTACCTATCAATAATCACTTTTGTAAGTGGATTAAATTCTCTAATCAAAAGGCATTTCGGCTTTAAGAACACAGGCTTAAAGTGAAGGGATGAAAAAAATATCTCTGCAAATGGAAAAACAAAATAGAACAGGAGTATAAGCCATACTTATACCAGATAAAATAGATTTTAAGTCAAAAACTGTAACAAGAGACAAGTATTTCTGTAATGATGAAGTGGTCAATCCATCAAGAATATATAACAATGGTTAATATGTGCAGCCAGAATCAGAGCAAATATGTTGAGCAAGTGGTAACAGATTTAAAAGGAGAAATAGACAAAAATACAATTATAGGAGAATTCAATACCCCAATTTCAACAATAGATAGATCATCTAGACAGAAAATCAATAAGGAAACATTGGACTTGAACCATACATTAGACTGAATAGACCTAACAAGTATAAAGAGCATTCTACTTAGTAGCAGCAGAACACACATTATTCTCAAGGAAACAGAATATTCTCCAGAACAGATCATATGTTAAGTCACAAAACAAGCTTTAGCAAATGTAGTAAGACTGAAATAATACCAAGTTTTTTTTTTTGACCAAAAATGGCATAAAACTAGAAATTAGTAACAGAGGAAAGCTGGAAAATTCACAGATATGTGGAAATCATACAACATATTCCTGAACAACTAATGGGTCGAAGAAGAAATCTAAAGAGATTAAAAAAAAATCTTGAAACAAAAGAAGATGGATATACAATATACTAAAAACTTATGGGATGCAGCAAAAGTAGTTGTAAGAGTAAGTTTATAGTAATTAATGCCTACGTTAAGAAAAAGGAAAGATCTTTTTTTAATGTGTATTTATTTTGAGAGAGAGAGAGCATGAGTGGGAGAGAGGCAGAGAGAGAGGAAGATACAGAATCAGAAGCAGGTGCCAGGCTCTGAGCTGTCAGCACAGAGCCCTACACAGTGTTCGAACTCAGACTGCGAGATCATCACCTGAACTGAAGTCTAACGCTTACCTGACTAAGCCACCAAGGCACTCCAAGAAAAAGGAAAGATCTTAAATAAACAACCTAACTTTAACCTCAAGGAACTAGAAAAGAAGAACAAAGTAAGCCAAAGTTAGCAAAAGAAAGGAAACTATGAAGATCAGAACTAAAATTAATGAAATGGATATAGGAAAAGCAATAGGAAAGATCAATGGAACTAAGAGCTGTTTCCTGGGATAAACAATATCAAACTTTTAGCTAGACTAAGAAAGAAGAGAGAAGACTCAAATAAATAAGATCAGAAAGGAAAGGGGGCCATTACATTTGATACAAGCAGAAATAGGAACATGAGACTTCTGTGAACAATTATATGTCAACAAATTGGATAACTTAGAAGAAATGGATAGATGCCTGGAAATATTCAACCTGCCAACATAGAATCATGAAGGAATAGAGATTCTGAACAAACCAATTACTAGTAAGATAGTGAATCAGTAATAAGAAATCAACAAAGAAAAGTCTAGACCTGATGTTTTACTGGTGAATTCTACCAAGCATTTAAAGAAGAATTAACACCAGTACTTCTCAAACTCTTCCAAAAATTTGAAGAGGAGGGAACATTCTCAAACTCATTTTACATGGCCTGCATTAACCTGATAACAAAGCCAGATAAGAATACTACAAGAAAAGAAAATTATAGGCTAATATCCTTGATGGATATAGATTCAGAAGTTCTTAACAAAATACTAGCAACTTGACTTCAATTGTACATTAAAAAAAATCATATATCTTGATCAGGTGGAATTTATCCCTGTCTTGCAAGGGTGATTTGACATACACAAAATAAGTATATATATGTGATACACTACATTAGCAAAATGAAGGATGAAAATAGCATTTTAATAGATGCAGAAAAATCATTTGATGAAATTCAGCATCCTTTCATGGTAAAAACTCTCAGCAAATCAGGTATAGAAGAAATATGTCTCAACAAATAAAGGCCATATATGACAAATGCATGCACACAGCAAACTCAATGATGAAAGGTTAAAGCTTCCCATTAAGATCAGAAAAGAGACAAAGATGCTCATACTGGAAGTCCTAGTCAGGGGAATTAGGCAAGAAGAAATAAAAGGCATAGAAAAAAATAAAAAGACAGGAAGAAATAACTCTCTCTGTACATGATATGACCTTATATACAGAAATCTCTAAATTTAGACTACAACAAAACTGGTAGAGCTAATAAATGAATTCAGCAAAATTATAATACATAGCATCAACATATATCAGTTGTGTTTGTACACAAACAATGAACTATTGAAAAAGGAAGAAAATAATCCCATGAATAATAGCATCAAAAAGAATAAAATACATAGGAATAGATTTAACAAAGGAGGTTAATTATCTGTACTCTTAAAATAAGACATTAATGAAAGAAACTGAAGAACAAACAAATAAATGGAAATATATCCATGTTCATGGATCAGAATTAATATTTTTACATGTTTATACCACCCAAAGCCATCTATATATACAATATATAGAATGCAATCCTTACCAAAATTCCAGTGAATTTTAAATTCATAGAAATAGAAAAAAAAATCCTAAAATTTGTATGTAACTACAGAAGACTCCAAATAGACAAAGTAATACTGAGAAAAAAGAGCAAAATAGTTCCTGCTTTGCATATATATTACAAAGCTTCAAAACTACATGGTACTAGCATAGAAACAGACACATAAATCAATGGAACAGAACAGAGAAAGAGCCTAGAAATAAACCTATACATATACAGTCAACTAATACTTGGCCACAGAGGCAGAAACACTCAGTGGAGAAAGCATAGTCTTTTAATAGTGTTGGGAAAACCAAATAACCACATGCCAAAGACTGAAATTAGATGCCTGTTTTACACTCCTCATAAAAGTTAACTTGAAATGGATTAAATATTTAAATGTGAGAATTGAAACTGTAAAGGTATTAGAAAAAAAAAGGCAGAAATGTTCTTATTTTAATGTTTTTTTTAATTTCTGAGAGAGAGAGAGAGAGAGACAGCGAGCATGAGCAGGGGCGGGTCAGAGGGAGAGGGAGATACAGAATCTGAAACAGGCTCCAGGCTCCGATCTGGCTGTCAGCACAGAGACCAACGCTGGGCTCAAACCCACGAACCGCAAGATCATCACCTGAGCTGAAGTCAGACGCTTAACTGACTGAGCCACACAGGTGCCCCAGGGGAAATGTTCTTGGCATTGGTCTTGGCAAAGATTTTTTTTTTGGATGTGACACTAAAAGTATAAGCAACAAAAGCAAAAGTAAACAAGTGTAGCACTATCAAGTTAAAGGCTTCTGTATGGCAAAGGAAACAGCAAAGTAAAAGGCACTCTACAGAATGAGAGAAAATATTACAAACTGTGTGTCAGATAAGGATTTAATATTCAAAATATATAAGGAACTTATATAACTCCATAGGAAAAAATCAACAATCTAATTAAAAAATTAGCAAATGGGTCTTTCCTCCATCTTAGAATCTGTGGAGACCTGCTGTGATCCAGTGTCATTTCTGTTGGCTATA
Source organism: Hyaena hyaena (assembly GCF_003009895.1). NCBI lineage: Eukaryota > Metazoa > Chordata > Mammalia > Carnivora > Hyaenidae > Hyaena > Hyaena hyaena. The sequence goes on along the minus strand of NW_024081297.1, from coordinate 191,543 downwards.
AGCAAGGTCTCGGGAACCAGAGCACACAGTTCTTAAAATTGAAGGTGTTTATGCTTGAGTAGAAACTGAATTCTGCTTAAGCAAGAGATGTGCTTATGTGTGCAAAGCAAAGAACAACACGGTGACTTCTGGTGACAAACCAAATCAGAGTAATCTGGGGAAAAGTAACTTGTGCTCATGGAAACAGTGGTATGTTTTGTGCCAAATTCCAAAGCAACTTTCCTGCTAAAACTATTATCCACAGAATCCACGTGATGCTGTACCCCTCAAGGACTTAAACTTACTGAAAAGTAAATAAAGGTGTAGGTTTGCAAATACAAACAACAACAAAAAAAGGACAAAAGACTTGGAAGGGCAGTTTTTTCCCAAGAAGACATACAAATGGTCAACAGGTACATGAAAAGATACTCAACATCACTAATCATCATGGAAGTGCAAATCAAAATTGTAATTAAGATAGCATCATACCTTTTAGAATGGTTAAAACCAAAAAGACAAGAGACAACAAGTGTTGGCACAGATTTGGAGAGAAGGGAACAGTTGTGCACTGTTGGTCAAATGCAAATAGGTATAGCTACTATGGAAAACACTATGTAGGTTCCTCGGATAATGAAAAATAGAACTACCATTGGATCTAGCTCTTTCGCTTCTGGGTATATATTCCAAGGAAATGAAGACACTTTCTTGAAGAGATATCTACACTTACGTGTTTATTGCAGCAGGACTTATAATAACCAAGATGTGAAAACTACCTAAGCGTCTATCAATGGATGAATTAATAAATAAATGTGGTATATATACATAGAAAATGAAATATTATTCAGCCATAAGAAAGAATGAAATCCTACTTTGTGTGACAACACAGATGGAGCTTGAGCGCTATGCTAGTGAAATAATTGAGACAGAAAAAAATAAATACTATATATTTTCACTTATATGTGGAATCTAAAAAATTTGAACCAACAGAAATAGTAGAATGGTGGTTGTCAGGGGTAGAGAGGTAGGTAAAATGAGATGTTGGCCAAAATGTACAGACTTGTATTATTAGATGATAAGTCCTGGTGATCTAATGTGCAGTATGGTGATTATAATTAACAAAACTATATATTATATACTTAAAAGTTTTTAAGAGACCAGATATTAAATTTTTGTCACCACAAAAAGAAATGATAATTATGTGAAGTGATGGAAGTATTAACTAATCTTATTGTGATAATCAATTTGCAATATTACATGTATCAAATCTTTACATTTTATACCTTAAACTTATATATGAAAATAATATCTCAGTAAACTGGGGAAAAAGGAGTACATTGGAAGTAAAGCACCAAGCAAGATTTATTTTACAAATGCAATAAAGATTTACTATTAGGAAATCTATTTATATGACATACCACTGATAGCTCTAAAAATAAAAGATACAAATATAATAGAGTAATAATACTAGTTCACATTTTTTGAATCCTATAGTGAGCTATAATCTAGGTACTGTTTTAAGTGATATGTATGTATGTATGTATCTATATATACATGCACCCATATATTACACATACACATACATATACATCTACACATATGCACACAATTAGTTTATATAAAAACCGCATGAGGTAGATAATATTTTAACTTCATATTTTAGATGAGAAAAACTGAAACACAGAAACTTGCTCAAATTCACACAATTATTATGTGCAAGAGTTAATATATGAACTGAGGAAGGAACTATGATATTAAAGTACTATACTAGATTGCCTCCTGGTAGATAACAATAATAACACTATAATATTTATAATTGGCTAACAATTTGGCATGAAAACAGACACATTAAACCAATGGAATAGAATAAATAACTCAGAATTGGACCCACAAATATATGGCCAACTAATCTTTGACAAAGCAGGAAAGAATATCCAATGGAAAAAAGACAGCCTCTTTAACAGATTGTGCTGAGAGAACTGGACAAAAACGTGCAAAAGAATGAAACTAGATCACTTTCTTACACCATACACAAAAATAAAGTCAAAGTGGATAAAGGACCTGAATGTGAGACAGGAAATCATCAAAACCCTAGAGGAGAAAGCAGGAAACAACCTTCTTGACCTCCACCACAGCAATTTCTTACTCGACACATCCCCAAAGGCAAGGGAATCAAGAGCAAAAATGAACTCTTGGGACTCATCAAGATAAAAAGCTTCTGCACGGCAAAGGAAACAATCCATAAAACTAATAGGCTACTGATGGAATGGGAAAAGATAGTTGCAAATGATATATCAGATAAAGGGCTAGTATCCAAAATCTATAAGGAACTCACCAAATTCCACACCCAGAAAACAAACAATCCAGTGAAGAAATAGGCAGAAGATACGAAGAGACACTTCTCCAAAGAGGACATCCAAATGGCCAACAGATACACAAAACGATGCTCAGCATCCCTCCTCATCAGGGAAATACAAATCAAAACCACACTGAGATAGCACTTCACGCCAGTCAAAGTGGCTAAAATGAACAAATCAGGAGACTCTAGGTGCTGGTGAGGTGAGGATGTAGAGAAACGGGCACCCTCTTACACTGTTGGTTGGAATGTAAGCTGGTGCAGCCCCTCTGGAAAACAGTATGGAGGTTCCTCAAAAAATTAACAATAGAACTCCCCTAGGACCCAGTAATGGCACTGCTAGGAATTTACCCAAAGGATACAGGAGTGCTGATGCATAGGGGCACATGTACCCCAATGTTCATAGCAACACTTTCAACAATAGCCAAATTATGGAAAGAGACTAAGTGTCCATCAACTGACAAATAGATCAAGAAGATGTGGTTTATCTATACAATGGAATACTACATGGCAATGAGAAACAATGAAATCTGGCCATTTGTAGCAACATGGATGGAACTTGAGGGTGTTATGCTGAGCGAAATATGTCGGACAGAGAAGGACAGATACCATATGTTTTCACTGGTAAGTGGATCAGAAGAAACTTAACAGAGGACCATGGGGGAGGAGAAGGGGAAAAAATAGTTGGGGGGAGGGAGAGAGGCAAACCATTAGAGACTCTTGAATACTGAGAACAAACTGAGGGCTGATGGCGGTGGGGGAAAGGGGAAGGGGGATGATGGACATGGAGGAGGGCACTTGTGGAGATGAGCACTGGGTGTTATATGGAAATCAACTTGACAATAAACTATGAAAGCAAAAATATAATAATTGGCTAACATTTGTCAAGTGGTTATTATAATCCAGATACTACTCTCAGCACTTTGATGTAACTCATCCTGACTATAGCAGTATGATGCAGTTTTATTTTTATTTATTTATTTATTTTTAGATATAATTTATTGTCAAGTTGGCTAACATACAATGGATGCAGTATTAGTTTCAAGACATACTTTTTTTTTTAATTTTAGAGAAAGAAGCTGAAGTGGGGGAAAGAGACAAAAAGAGAAAGGGGGAATCTTAAGGAGGCTCCAACCTTACCACAGAGCTCGAGGCAGGGCCAGATTCCATAACCCTTGGATCATGATTTGAACTGAAATCAAGAGTCAGATGTGCAACTGACTGAGCCACCCAGGTGCCCCTATGATGTTTATTATTATTATTATTATTATTATTATTATTATTTTTATATTGCAGATTAGTGAGGTAGTGAAAGGTTAATTAAATTCCTCAAGATTACTTTTCTACTTCTCTACAAGTGGTGAGTTAGGATTTGGATCCATGTAATCTGCCTTCAAGGCAAATGCTATACTGCAGTTTTGATATTTGAACATTCATTCCTGATAATAAACAAAAGAGAACAATTCAAAATCAACCAGAAAGTATATTCTTAAACTAAAAAGTCTGCTTTTTAAAAATGTCTATCTAAAATTCCATTATATATCATTCTTCATGAAGTTTTTATTTTTAATTTTTTAGATATAAGATTTACTTTATTATTTTTTATGAATATAGTTTATTGTAAAATTGGCTTACCTACAACACCCAGTGCTCATCTCAACAAGTGCCCTCCTCAATGCCCATCACCTATTTTCCCCTCTCCCCCTTCATGAAGTTTTTAACACTAAATATGTTACCATTAAATTTAATAACATGGTATGATGTATTAAATCAACACTATTAAAAAAACTTCTAGAGGTACATATATGCTGTGAAAACTACTCAGTGAGAAAGATAAAATCACACTGATACTTAATTGAGATGAAGTCATGAATAAGGCATTCACAAAAATATAAACTCATGATCGAAGAATGTTCAAGATGTAAATGTTTAACAATGATTGTGTTTTGTACAGATTATGAAAATAGTAGTACTTCTTGGTAAAGATTAATGAAAATATGGTAAAACAGAAACATTTGTTTCATATTGGTGGAAATGGAATAAGTTCAACTATTCTAGTTAAGTATATATTAAAAACTTAAAATACTTTTAACATATATTCAGTAAATTCCCTAGGAATTTATCCCCCCAAATAATCTGAAATGAGAACATACAGGTATGTGTAAGAATGTTAATTTCAGCATTATTAGATATTAAATACAGTATTAAATACAATTTGAATGTTGAACAAAAGGTTATGGGTTTTTAAATTATGCTATATTTAAAGGATATTCATGCTATTCATTTAATAGGCTATATTCTTTAAATAAATCTTTGTTGAAGTTGTGCCCCTAAATTCCTTCTGTTTTTAATGTCCTCTTTAAACTTATAACTTTCCATTTTTATTTGGGTCTGGCTTAAGAATGTTCTAGAGTAATAGTTTTATTCATAAGTTTTCTCTTGGGGGTGCCTAGGTGGCTCAGTTGGTTAAGAGTCTGACTTCAGCTCAGGTCATGATCTCATGGTTTGTGGGTTCAAGCCCTGTATTGGGCTCTGTGCTGACAGCTCAGAAATAAACAAACATTAAAAAATAATTTTTCTTTTAAGTATTTGTTTTTGCAAAAAGGAAACAAGTCATTTACATTTAGCTATGGAGCTAGATGAAATGTGTATTTGTGAGAGGATCAAACATGGTTTCCTTATTGAAGAACAGAAAATCATTGTGAAGGTGTTGAAGGTACAGCACAGAGTCAGAAAGCTAAATAAAAAAAATGAAGTTTTATTGAGTAATAAAAAAATCAAAAGGTTTGTTCTATTTTTTAAAAAGGCAGGGATAGAAGTGGTTTTTGTAGGGGCGCCTGGTTGGCTCAGTTGATTAAGTGTCCAACTTCAGCTCAGGTCATGATCTCGTGGTTCATGGGTTCAAGCCCCGTGTTGGGCTCTGTGCTGACAGCTCAGAGCCTGGAGTCTGTCTTTGGATCCTGTGTCTCCCTCTTTCTCTGACCCTCCCCTGCTCGCTCTCTCTCTCTCTCACTCTCTCTCAGAAATAAATAAAACATTAAAAAAAAGAAGTGGTTTTTGTAAAGGTAGGGTGAAATAATGAATATTATAAGAGCCTAATAATTTGGTCTGTTTAGATTCACTTAGAAGAGGCCCAAGACAAGGATTCAAGTTCAAGTGATTTATTTGGGAGATGATCCAAGAAAGCACCAGAAGAGCAGTCAGGAAGTAAACTGTGGAGGTTAGGTACCCAGTAAAGGATGCATTGTCAAGCTAGTAAATGAGTCTTACTGGGGAACTCCAGGAGTCTCCAGGCTCTTTCCATGTTTTGGTATTGTTGAGAGTGCTGCTATGAACATTGGGGTACATGTGCCCCTAGGCATCAGCATTTCTGTATCCCTTGGGTAAATTCCTAGCAGTGCTATTGCTGGGTCATAGGGGAGTTCTATTGTTAATTTTTTGAGGAACCTCCACACTGTTTTCCAGAGGGGCTGCACCAGTTTGCATTCCCACCAACAGTGTAGGAGGGTGCCCGTTTCTCCACATCCTCACCAGCTTATTACCACCAACCCCTCAGAAATACAAGCAATCAGGGAATACTATGAAAAATTATACCAATAAATTGGACAACTTAGAAGAAATGGACAAATTCCTAAACACACACTCACTACCAAAATTCACACGGGAAGAAATAGAAAATCTGAACAGACCCATAACGAGTGAAGAAATTGAATCAGTTATTAAAAATCTCCCAACAAATAAGAGCCCTGGACCTGATGGCCTCCCTGGGGAATTCTACCAGACATTTAAAACACAATTAATACCCATTCTTCTCAAGCTATTCCAAAAAGTAGAAATCGAAGGAAAACTCCCGGACTCATTTTATGAAGCGAGCATCACTCTGATTCCCAAGCCAGACAGAGATCCAGCAAAAAAAGAGAACTACAGGCCAATATCCTTGATGAATACGGATGCAAAAATCCTCAACAAGATCCTTGCAAATCGAATCCAGCAGCACATAAAAAGAATCATCCACCAAGATCAAGTGGGATTCATTCCTGGGTTACAGGGCTGGTTCAACATTCGCAAATCAATCAATGTGATACATCACATCAATAAAAGAAAAGATAAAAACCATATGATCCTGTCAATAGTTGCAGAAAAAAGCATTTGACAAAATACGGCGTCCCTTCTTAATAAAGACTCTAGAGAAAGTCGGGATAGAAGGAACCTACTTAAGCATCATAAAAGCCATCTATGAGAAGCCTTCAGCGAACATCATCCTCAACGGGGAAAAACTGAGAGCTTTCTCCCTGAGATTAGGAACATGACAGGGATGTCCACTCTCACCACTGCTGTTTAACATAGTGCTGGAAGTCCTAGCATCAGCCATCAGACAACAAAAGAAAATCAAAGGCATCAGAATTGGCAAAGAGGAAGTCAAACTTTCCCTCTTCACAGATGACATGATACTCTACATAGAAAGCCAGACAGACTCCACCAGAAGCCTACTAGAACTGATCCAAGAATTCAGCCAAGTTGCAGGGTACAAAATCAATGTACAGAAGTCAGTTGCATTTTTATACACCAACAATGAAGCAACAGAAAGATAAATCAAGAAACTGATCCCATTCACAATTGCACAAAAAACCATAAAATACCTCGGAATAAACCTAACCAAGGATACAAGAGATCTGTATGATGAAAACTATAGAAAACTTATGAAGGAAATTGAAGAAATGGGGAGTTCTTTAAAGAAAGGTCAATGGGCTAAGAGTGAGGTCTATGGTTTGGTATGTCTGTGTCTTCAGCTAGACAGGTTGTATGATCTATATATAGAGTCTATATACCTCAGTTTCCTGTTTCATTAAAAGGAAGAAAATGATTCCTTTTTCCTAGAGTTGTGAAAGTATAGTGAGATACTATCGGAGAGAGCTTTGTAGACAATAAGACATTCTATGTATGTAAGGTATTATTACCACTACCACTGTTATTACCACCACTACCACCACAGTCATTTAATAGTTGGTGACTTTGGCAAAGTTACTTAATGTTTCTGAGCTTCCATTTCCTCCTTTGTACAAAGACAGCTTCTCTGTTCAGTTCTACCTCAGAATCAGGAAAGATTTTTACAGAGGAAGGCATCCTAGAAGAGAATTTTGAAACTTGAGTCATTCTTAGCTTGGGAGAAAGGCAGGACATTTCAGGTAAAGTTACCAGTGTGAGCAAAGCTGAAATAGTCTGGTGATTTGGTACTACAAAGGACTTGGCAGGAGCCTCTCTGCAGTGGGATGGGAGTCTTAATGATAAAGTTCCACAGAGAGCATCAGGACAAACCAGGCAGTTAGGACTGAATTCCTTAGTAATGTGGCAGTCCTGAATGAGTCAAAGCAAAAATAAGACTCATAGCTATGAGGAGGATGGACTGGGTCATAGGAAAATAGTAATGAAAACAAGTCCCAACTAATAATAGTATTCAGTATATATTAAATGCTTATGTGATATTGAGTTGAGCCCTTTACATGTATTATGTCATTCAATTCTAAGAACAACTATGTAAGTTAGGTCCTCATATTATCTCCATTTTACAGGTAAGGAAATAGAAGCTCAGGTTAATTAACTCACCTATGGCTATATACCTAGTAAGCGGCAGAATGGAAGTCTTTTAGACTTCATGATCTACATTCTCAGTCTCTACACTGTGCTGCATAATTACATTCTAAAACTCTTGTTTTCTGAACTGATTTGGAAGCCACTAAAATTGTGTTAAAAATTAGATCACAGTGGGGCGTCTGGGTGGCTCAGTTGGTTAAGCGTCCGACTTCGGCTCAGTTCATGATCTCACAGTTCGTGGGTTCAAGCCTCGTGTCGGGCTCTGTGCTGACAGCTAGCTCAGAGCCTGGAGCCTGTTTCAGTCTGTGACTCCCTCTCTCTCTGACTCTCCCCTACTCACGCTGCCTCTCTCTCTCTCTCAGAAATAAATTTAAAAAATTAGATCACAGGATCTTAGAAGGAGGGTATTTTGTCCAGTTAACAAAATCCTCTGTCCACTGCAGTCATCCCCTGTGATCAGTGCATGCCCTGTGAATGATGCCCTGTGAATAGCCTTGTTCTGCTTCAGTATATGCTCTGTGACAGGAGCTCCTTATAAAAAGAATGGGTCTCTCATAATTTTTCTCATATTGAGCTGAAGCATCTGTTTTTATCTGTTGTTGTCATGGTCTCAGTGAATTGTACTGAAGATCTCTTTTAAGAGATTTCAGGGGTGCCTGGGTGGTTCAGTCAGTAGGGCATCTGACTCTTGATTTTGGCTCAGGTCATGGTCTCATGGTTTGTGGGATCTAACCCTACATCAGGGTCTGTGCTGACAGTGTGGAGCCTGCTTGGGATGATTCTCTCTCCTCTCTCTGCCCCTACCCCTGCATGAGTGTGCTCTCTCTCTCAAAATAAATAAATAAACAAACATCAAAAAAGAATTTTCAGTCAGGTATTTCATTTCTTCAATCATCATTATTATTATTTTTGACAAAGAAAAGAAAATTCTGATTTCTCCAGTAATTTTTGCGGGCTGCTATTCATGTTCCTTATCCATGTTTGTTTAGTTATGAATTGTCAGCCATCTAAGAAAGGCTGTATATCTGACAATTAATAGTATAGGTTTTGGAGCCATATAACATTGAGTCAGACAATCCAGTCTCTACCACCTACTAGCTGTGTGACAATCAGGTATTTTTCTGTGCTTCTCTGTGTTTCAGTTTCCTCATGTGTAAAATAAATACTAGAGCAATTAACATGTAAGATATGTAAATCGCTAGTTGTTTTACTCAGTCAACCAAATTTCCTTTTTTATTTAAAGTTTTTTTCTTACATTTATTTATTTATTTTTGAGAGACAGAGAGACAGAACATGACAAGGGAGGGGCAGAGAGAGAGGGAGACACAGAATCCGAAGTAGGCTCCAGGCTCTGAGCTAGCAGTCAGCACAAACCCACGAACCGTGAGATCATGTCCTGAGCCAAAGTTGTTTGGCTTGCTCTCTCATTTTACTTGGGACTTTTACTAAGTGTTGTCAGAGAATACCGTCTTCTCAGATGATTCTAACAAAATAGCAGCCCCAGCATCACTCTCAATTCTTTTCTCTGTTTCCACACAACCCAATCTTTATTGTTTTTTTTAAAAATACGTATCAATGTCTAATATTATACCATATATTAATACATTTGTATTTCTGTTTTCTGTCTCACAAATAGAATTCAAAAAGATTCAGGAGGAAAAGGATATTGTCTCTTCTGTTCATGGCTAACTTTTTTTTTTTAAACTCACTAAAATGATTTTTTATGGGTATTTGCTACATAAACAGTGAATGATAATTCATGGCACTTGTCCAGACATGAAAGGTTTATGAAACCAAACCAGTAGATACCATTCTGAAAAGGTCTTCTGCCGTAAATCCAAGATGGCCCTGTTTTAGCACAATCCAATACTATTCCTTCAGTACTTTATAAATGGAATTTTCTTCTACTTGTATCCATCTCCCGGGGCTTATGGACCCATTCATATTCTCCATATTTAGAATCAAAGATTCCTTTCTGAAGAGATCTTAATTTTAAGGTAAAACGTGGTCCAAGTTCCTGAATTCCCACTTTCTTTTCACTCTTGAATATGTACCTGTGAAACCTGAAGAAGATATAGTCCCGTTGATTGTGAAATGTGGCAACTTGCCTTCCAATAAACTGAGGATTATGGAGAAAGAGAGATGCAAACATACGTCCAACAGAATGACCCAGCCACGTTGTAAAGTTATTCAAAATGATTCCTTGTACGTGTTCTGTAGGGTCTTTGCCTCTCCTCTTAATTTCTTTATGCAAACGAACACTGCTCATTTTAAAATGAGCAGCTGGGCCACTAGGCAAGTGACTTAGAATTAATCCATTTGGTGTTTTACGATCTTCATTAATAACGATCAGATCTGTGAAATCTCTTGAAATGCACTGTGGAATAATTTTTTTCAGAGCCAATCCTCTTCTGTAATAAACATGTGAGTTTGGTATAACTGTGGAGAGCTGTTCACAGAGTCGTACTGTTCTCCCATGAGGTCTATCTGACGTTGTGATGAGAATCTTGGGAGAAGTCTGTCTGTTGAAGTAAGAAGCAAATTCATCTGTAGCTTCATCATAAGCAACCTCTTCATCATTAGGGTCTACTACAGTTTCATCATACACTCGCTGGTTGTCAATGGTCTTTGGTATAGGCTTTGGTGGAGCCTTATCACCAAGAGCTTCTCTCTCTTTTTTAAGTTTTTTCTTAATTGCCAACTTTTCCTTCTGCTGCTGCTGTTTCCACCGCGTGAACATTAAGTGTCGCCGTTGTTTGTTCTTAATTTCTGAAATGCTGAAGCCTGAGGGAAAGGCAGCCGCTTTCGGGGACTGGACCCCGCTTTCCGTCGCTCCATTCTCAGCGACTGCAGCCTCCTGAAGTTCTTCGGCGGTTGCTTTCCGTTTCAGGCCTTTCTTTCCTTTACTGCAGCTCTTATCCAAGGCCTTCGCCATGGTGTTTGCTCCGTAGCGTCTGTCGGCTAACTTCTTTTTGAGGAAAGAATGTGACATTTAGCACGTGTTTAATGAAAATTTTTTGAATGAATTAATGATGAATGAATAAGTAGAATTGTGTTTGCTAACATAATTCCTTCCTCCACACCATCCTGGAGACATTTGAAATAGTATATCATTTTGGGTTCTTAAGTCTCCTATTAGTACACTTATTAAAACATAAGTTTAATGAACAGAAAAATATGTGTGAAAACTGATAATATGTTTAAATGAAAAACGAAACATAGAAACTGATTCCTCATTCTATACAAATCCATCTCTGTTGGATGTCCTTCTCATACTAACAGCAATTAAAGTGCAGCAGAGTTGTTAGTGCTCCTGTTATTGTCCTTTCATGTTCAACAGTTATCACCTGCTTACTCTGTTGAAGACCTGCCCTCAGCTATTGGAAACACCTGGCTTCTGCTCCCAGGTCCCACTGTGGGCTGCTCTTAAACAATGACTAAGGGGCATGGAAATATAAATACGTAGGCCCTCTGGTCCTCTTCAAGGGACTTCTTACATGTTTTCTGCATTGTTTTCAGAGCACCCTGTGGATTTCAACTAAAGACACCCTTTGTTAGACTGTGCTTAAATACCGCACGTACCCTTGTTTGGTCCCTTTCAAGCCTTTCTACTTTCTACTCCTCTACTATTTTTTTTTTAAATAGTTTTTATCAAGTTGGTTTCCATATAACACCCAGTGCTCATCCCCACAAGTGCCCTCCTCCATGCCCATCTCTCCCCTCCCTCCCACACCCATCAGTCCTCAGTTTGTTCTCAGCATTCAAGAGTCTCTCATGGTTTGCCTCTCTCCCTTTCCCCAATGCCTTTCTCCACTTCTCCCCTTTTTCTCCCCCATGGTCCTCCATTAAGTTTCTCCTAATCCTCCTATACGTGCAAACGTATGGTATTTGTCCTTCTCTGCCTGACTTATTTCGCTAAGCATAACCCCCTCAAGGTCCATCCATGTTGCTACACATGGCCAGATTTCATTGTTTCTCATTGCCATGTAGTATTCCATGGTATAGATAAACCACATATTCCTGATCTATTTGTCAGTTGATGGACACTTAGGCTCTTTCCATGTTTTAGCTATTGTTGAGAGTGCTCCTCTACTATTTTTTTCTAGGATAACACTTTCTAGTAAACAGCTTTCACATGAATCCTATTCTTGAGGTCTACTAATAGGAAATCCAAACTAAAGCTAAGAGAGTGGGTTTATATATGTAATTGGCCTTCCCAGTAGCCTAGGCTTCTAGCACAGAGGTAGCATAGTGCCTCGACTCTCTTCATCTTCCCTGAGAGTTCACATGCGAGCATTGTCTGTGGTCCTTCTAGTACCTACAGGCAACTGAGTGTATTCTTGTCTATGTGCTTGTCTCTCTAGATAAATTTGAAATTTTCCATTTTGCCTATAAACTTAGTAGGGGAAAGGAGGAGAAAAAGAAGTTTTGTGTGTGTTTGTGGGAGAATAGGGGACACATTTTCTTTTTTTGTTCTGTAATTACTCTTTCTCTATATTACTCTCCCTACCCCGACCCAGTTCAAAAGTCATTAAAGTTTCTTATTCTGCCCACTTTGTTTCTCTCTCCCCTATAATATTTCCTCTCTCACACTATGTCCTTTATTAGTGTAGAGTATTCTCTAAGCTGTCAGCTCTCTAATTACAGTACAGTATAATTACAACTATGTTAAGCAGTTGTTTGTTGGGCATGTCACCTCTAGTTGATTGTGAGTGCTTAAGGGCAGGGTCCATGTCTTATTGATCTTGTTTTTCCCACAGTGCTCAACACAGCACTGTGCACACATTAGACATGTGCACGCATTAGACATGTGATTAAGTACACCTTGAACAGATTATTTTGTCCAGATTGATACTGAAAGGGCATAGATTTTGATAAATTATTTTTTCTAATCTCATCTTGCTCTCATCTCTGAAGAGAATAATTAATTTCCTCTTTGAATTTCAAGACTTATGGTTTGTTTTGTTAATTGCTTGTTGAAAAGTAGGCCTAAATTAATCTGCTTGTACTTGGGTACTTGGTGGAATTTTATAGGGTGAAAAGTCATTTGTTGAGTAAAGAGGATTCTTTCTGTTCGTCTAATGCTAATTACCACCCATCACTGTGCTATGTAGAGCTTTAAGATTTATTTATTAGAGATATTCTAAAGTGAACTTCACTCATTGGGACATCAGGTTAAAAGCCAATTTAATGAGACTGTGTAAATTATTAGTGTGATAACAACTCTTTCTCACAAACTGAAGAAAATTGGTGTTTCATCTGCTTCTCACTAAATAACTTGCTGAAATTTCATTCCTGGAGGTTGTTTAAATTTTTGATTCTTATATGAACAAATGGCAAATCTGGTGTTCATTTCAGATAAAGTGCAGAGTAGTGAGTTCTGAAACAGATACTTAGATAAGGAAAAGGAAAAACGTGATTAGCTATGGGGAAATGGATGCCATTTTTTAAAAATGAGAAAGCACACAAGAAATGAATTTTCTACCATTATCTTACAAATAGAAAGGCAATCCCTCCTAAATTGCATCTATGTATATTTGATTAACATTTGATTAATATCAAGTAACTACTAAGTAAGGGCCACACTATGCTGAGTATTCAAAGGAACTGAATATCCAGTGTCTGGTCCCAGCTAGGAATTTAAAATATGGTTGGGAAGATATTACTGATACACTTGAAGCAAAGTAAACTTTATATTATAGGACATAGAATGTGCTACATTGTATCCTTCTGATAGCATAGCCTTTACCTTGAGCGTGTGAATGTATTGTTTCTTTCAGTGTTTTAGTTCAGCACCTCATTGTCTCTTGCTTTGAATATTGTAATAGTATTTAGTACTTGGAGTGCGTTTATTCGTTGCCTGAGTAAATAAGTGAATGGCCTAGAATCTAAAGACCAGAAAATTATGGAGGGAGAATGGGTTCTGGAATAGTCAGTGTGAAGACAGCCTGTAGAAGATATTATTCAAATTAAAAAAAAAAACCAACCCAAATAATACAGTTAAGAAATGGGCAGAAGACATGAGTAGATATTTTTCCAAAGAAGACATACAGATGGCTAACAGACACATGAAAATATGTTCAAGATCACTCATCATCAGGGAAATACAAATCAAAACCACAATGAGGTATCACCTCACACCTGTCAGAATGGCTAAAATTAGCTTCATGGGAAATAACAGATGTTGGTGAAGATGCAGAGAAAGGGGGACCCTTTTGCACTGTTATTGGGGATGCAGACTGGTGCAACCACTCTGGAAAACAGGATGAAGATTCATTCAAAAGTAAAAAATAGAACTACTGTATGATCCAGCAATTGCAATACTAGTTCTGGATACCAGCTTTACCACATATTACTCGTTTGACTATGTTATCTATGTGACCTTAACTTAACCTCCATACAATATGGAAATAATGATGGTATCTACCACATAAGGATGTTGTAGGAATCATTAAACATAGTCATATATTAACATATATATAAATCATAAAACATGTAAAGCCCTTAGGATGGTGTCTGACATATAGTAAGCACTCAGTAAGCCTTAAAATATTATTTTCTCATGACTCTAAGGACTTCAAATTATCCTGAAATCATAGAGAGCCAATAATTGTTTTTAAGCAAAGAAATAACTTGATCAGGTTTTTGTTTTACAAAAACTATTCAAGTGACAGGATAAAGGATACAAGAATATTGATTTGAAGGAATATATACACCCTGATGTTTATAGCAGCATTAATAGCAACTGCCAAATTATGGAAAGAGCCCAAATGTGCACTAATTGACAAATGGATAAAGAAGCTGTAGTATACATACATACACACACACACACACACACACACACACACACACACACGAATATCATTCAGCCGTAAAAAAGAATAAAATCTTGTCATTTGCAATGACATGGATAGAGCTAGAGTGTATTATGCTAAGTGAAATAAGTCAGCCAGAGAAAGACAAATACTGTATGATTTCATTCATATGTGGAATTTAAGTAACAAAACAGATTAATATAGGGGGAAAAAAGAGAGAGAAGCAAATCATAAAACAGATTCTTAACTATGGAGACCAAACTGAAGGTTGCTAGAGGGGAGGTGAACAGGCAGATAGACTAAATGGGTAATGGACATTAAGGAGGGCACTTGTGATAAGCATTGGGTGTGATATGTAAGTGATGAATCACTGAATTCTACTCCTGAAACCAATATTATACTGTATATTAACTAATTGGAATTTAAATAAAAACTTGAAATATAAAACAAATGAAATAAATAAAAGCCACATGGGAAACCTGGTAGAAAGAGGGCAAACATAATGAGGGAACTGTGGCTGTTCCACAAATAATAAACAAAACCACAAATAATAAAGC
This sequence comes from Hyaena hyaena, assembly GCF_003009895.1. Classification (NCBI taxonomy): domain Eukaryota; kingdom Metazoa; phylum Chordata; class Mammalia; order Carnivora; family Hyaenidae; genus Hyaena; species Hyaena hyaena. The sequence continues at coordinate 176,247 of NW_024081297.1, read as the reverse complement.
TATATTTAATTTGATTTTAGAGATTTTTATGAAATATAAAATTTTTATATTTCAGAGCCAGGCTATATTTTTCACCAGAGAGGAGATATTTAGCTAGCCACTAGAAAGACTTTTTTATTCATATGATCTGAAAAAAATTGTAAGGTATATGCTAATTTAAAATAGTTCTGGTATTTTTATTAAAAATGCCTATTTGTGATTGTTAACCTTTGCAGTTACACATATATGAAAATAATAAACTTATTTTCTTTAAAATATTCTGTAAGATGTTTAATTTAGTCTGATACATTTCATTTATCCTGTCAATTGAATAGTTTTTGTAAAACAAAAACCTGATCAAGTTATTCCTGTGCTTAAAAACACTTATTGGCTCTCTATGATTTTAGGATAAAGTTTGAAGTCTTTAGAGTCATGGGAAAATAATATTTTAAGGCTTACTGAGTGCTTACTATATGTCAGGCACCATCCTAAGGGCTTTACATATGTTAATATGATTTATATATATGTTAATATATGACTATGTTTAATGATTCTTACAACATCCTTATGTGGTGGATACTGTCATTATTTCCTTATTGTATGGAGGTTAAGTTAAGGTCACATAGATAACATAGTCAAATGGGTAATATGTGGTAAAACTGGTATCGAGATCTAGGCAGTTAAACTCCACAAAGTCGTTTAACCGCTATATTATACTGACACCTGAAAGGAGATAACTGTCTAAGCTAAAATAGCTTCAAACATCTATCATGTTATATGAAGATCATCTAATCAAAATGAAAATTGATGGTTGCCAGTATTTACTTCTGATTCCTTTTTAGAATATTACCTTCACTAATGACTTTCATTGTGATGGGAAAAAAATTAGAAGCTCCATGGTATAGAAGTTGTTTCTTCTCTCCTTCCCTTCCTTCCTTCCTTCCTTCCATCTGTCCTTTATTTCTTCTTTTTCGGGTGACTTTTCATATCTTTTTCTGATTCATTAATCTCCATCTTAGGGGTTAGTACTCAGAGACTAATCTTTTCTTTTATTTCAAAGTACTTGGAGGTAACCTTTAGGATAGTAGCTAAGAACATAGATAGAATTTTGAGTCAGACTATCTGGTTGAATCCTAACACCCCAATTTGCTAGCTTTTGAACTATGGGTCTTTCTGTGCCTTAGTCTTCCTCTAAATTGGGGTGGTGATAGTAATACTCACCTCCTAGTGTTGTTGTAAGGATCAAATGGAATAATCTTTAGAACAATGCCTAGCATATGGTGAAGACTGCACATATAGTAGCTACCTAGCCTTCAAATCCTTATAAGAAAGGGAGCCTTTGGCTGAATAATAACTTAGCCATTATTGACATTTAAGAGTGTCAGGGGAAGAGGAAGTCAGTAAACTAGATCGGAAGAGCTGTAGTCATAGACAGGAATAAAAACAATTACAACAGTGCTGCTCCAACTAGAGGAGAAGGTGGATGGAAAGGAGGGTAAAAAGTTGCTCTTAAAGCTTATCTTTTTTTGTGAAATACAAGCTGCTCTTCAACTTGCCTCCCTACCTGTCAATGAAAAAGCATAAAATAATATCAACAGTGACAGTTTATCGATTTTCCACTTGGTGCCATTTTTTCACAGGAGACTGAGGCTTAATTAAGCTCTATAGATTGCTAAATATTATACTTAGGAATTTTAAACTTAGGTTAAAACTTAACTCAGAAATTTTCCAGTAAAACCTTTTTCAAAGTCTTCCACATTCTGGAAATACACTATTCATGAACGGGTGGAGTGAATGAAATAAATTTTACTGGATAAGATGAATATATATATGTATATATATAAACAAACATATATACATACACATATATTGTTTTCAAAAAAATTTCAGGCGTCTTGATGAATAAATATACATTCAGTGAATTTTTATTTAGGGGCCACTGTGTGCTAGGCATTCCTCTCCTCGAGCTGCAGGGCACCCCATAGTAAAAAATATATGGCAGTCCCCCCACCTCTTATTTGTGTTCTTACTCTATATATGTGGTTTCAGTTACCCATGGTCAGCTGCAGTCTGGAAAGAGTTGATCCTTTTTCAGACTTATCTCAGAAGGTTAGTAGTAGCCTAACAATATGTTATAGTGCCTATGACATTCACCTCATTTTTTTTCATCATCTAGGCATTTTATCATTTCACATTATTCCAGAAGAACAGTGAATACAGAACAATAAGTATTTTTAGAGAGAGTCCACATTCACATGACTTTTATTATAGTATATTGTTTTAATTGTTCTACTTTATTGTTGGCTACTGTTTACTGTGCCTAATTTATAGATTAAACTCTATAATAAGAATGTATGTATAGGAAAATTCATATAATATATATAAGGGTTGGTACTCTGCAGTTTCAGGCATTCACTGAGGGTCTTGAAATGTATTCCCCACAGATAAGGGGGTGACCACTGTAGACATGATTCTTGCCTTCCTAGAGCTCATGGATTCAAAAGAAAGAATTCTAACTTTTTTGTAAATATAATAAAAGACTGAGATTATTGATTGATTCTAGGCCATGCTCACAGAATAAATTGCTCCTATAGAAATTCACATCGCTTTTTGTCATGAATAAACAATTTGTGATCCTCTTGTTCGGAATGACTCACTATAATAGGTCTACTTCAGACTCACCAAATTGAGCCTGTCTCATAATAATTCCATAAATATTCCTTTGTTCTCTGGGAGTTTATATTCTTTTCTTGAATTCCCATCTATCAGTATCAAGTATGTTTTCCTTTCTTCATCATTATGTTAAAAAATGGGGGGGTATTTTGTTACTCCACAGTTTGAAGCAATTCAAACTGTAAAGTATCATACTGTGTTAATGGAAAAATACTTCTGAAGAGGAAAAATTATTCAGCAAGGGCATTGTATACACAAGAGCACAAAATAACTCAGAGTTATGATGACCTGTGGCTGGTGAAGACAAAGAGAACTGTGTACTTACACCATAGTTTCTCAGAGAAAGACATCAAGTGAGGAGTCTGTGGCTCTCCTACCTCTTTTTCTTATCTTGTTTGCAATATGAATGGCTTTGATATGACTAAATGGATAGCTCATGCAGTTTATAATGAAATTCAGATTCTTTCATCTCTAAACTTCTGGTTCTAAAGAGCCAAAGCTATTACTCTCTCATGGGTGTTTAGTGATTTGTGCAAGATGGGTCACAGCCCCGCTTCTGAAAGACAGATAGATAGATCAGTAAAAAGCTGATATATGATGGGAAAGTACAGTCTCATTAGCTAGCTCATTAACAATTTTGTGTTTAGAGGAACACCAGGGTCACTAAACATGGAGATTACACTCTCAGTCTTGGACAGCAAAGAGGCCATATTCACAAAGAATTTTTTATGCTATAACTGTCTTAGTTGGGGCATAGGATGGGTCAGTATTGCATTATCTAGAAACTTTCATAAACATTTTATTAAAATGATAAAAAGGCTTTTCATCTATAAAGTACATGCTTAAAACACAAGTACAGTTTTTCCTTAATAAACACATAAATCTCATCATCATCTCCCAGGAGAAAAGCTATTTTTATTGCATTGGTAACAAAGCTGTTCTGAGAAACCTAGTAAAATTTAAAGTTGATTAGACCAGTTATTTCTTTCGAACATGAGCAAATAACTAATCAAAATTTAGAAAGAATCCCAATAAATATTCTTTAACATATTAAATTCACAAGGATTATATTAGACTATGATTTTTCAGATGTATTTTGGAAAAAAAGAAAATAATATAGTAAAGAAAAATAGAAAGTAAAAATTTAAAAATAACCCACACCCTATTCCAAAGTGTTTTAAATTGAATGATCACTTTCCACTTATTGGATTATAATTTCAATAAAGCTTTGACAAAATCCTCATTGCCTAGAAAAATACCTTGCATGTAATAGAAAATAAATAGTCACTCTTCCATATAGTCAATGTTTACTGAGCATCTCCTATCTTTTGAGTACTGAAATGTTTGGCATATATTGCACATATACCAACAAAGTTTCATGTATGGTATTAAAAAGTCTTATTTATTTAATAGTGGATGGTAAGCAAAAAGCATATTCTCAAAGTCTCTGCGCAAAAAAACAGAATAGGTAGCATGATGTAGATTACTAGATTGAGAATCCAAAACCCTGGAATATAATCTTGAGCAAGAAATTTCATCTGTTTGTTTTTCTCATTTGTAAAAGGAAGGAACAAGAGTTAGTTATCTCTTAGTTTTGAGTGACTTTTGTTCAAAGACATCTGTGAAATGTGGGAGAGACTAGCTAAAATTATTTGACGAATGAATGTGCATAATTATGTGTGTGTTTATGTGTGAGAGAGAGACAGACAGACAAACAGACATGGAAACAGTGACCTTGAACCAGTCTAATTTGGCAGCTCCTGGGAATGATTTAGCAGTTACTAAACAAAGTGCCAGAATACCAATAGCCAGAGACCAAGATGATATTCAACCCTTGGAGTAATTAGATCCAAGTCAGCTAATGAATGTTGCACATGGCTGTCATGAAAGCAAAATGTATTGTTGCCTCCATGAGATGAAACCCAAGAATTATAAAAGCTAGAGATGGAGTGGTCCTAGGGAACAAGGGAAAATTAATGACTTTATGAGAAGGTGATGCTGGGGAGACTTGTAGAACTCCCTTTTATTTTCTCCAGGTAGAAAAGTGGCCTTCATATATCGAGGTCTTCAGTAATTACATATAAAAATAAATAGGTAGTATCTGATTAATGTGGTTGATATATAGGAATTAATAAACACTTAAGTCATTGCATCAAGTTAATTAATATCTGCTTTTACTTAATGTCTTGAAACAATTTTCTAAAGACATGAGGTTGCTTTGGCATTAAGTTCTGGTAGTAAAAGATTAAAAGTTGGGAATCATTCTTCTTTTCCCTTTGTTTTTTGGGCTTATTCAGATGGTGGGCATAGAAGAAGGTAGGAAAAAATGAATAAAAGGAGAGTACCTAAACAGACTTATGATTCCTACAAGTGAAATTGTGATTATAATTATTTAGTCTTTTAAGTTACAGTGCACAATTTTTCCTTATGTATTTTGATATTTAGTTGTTGCTGTTGTCATTTTAAATTTATTTTTTACTTAAATTCTGAGTTAATAGTTCATAGTTTAAATATTCAGATATTTCTGCAAGTGCAGGTCTTCAGTCATCTTTTGATCCTCTTCCTTCTATCCCTTGCTACACAGAAGTATCCAGTTTGAATTCTTTTAGTTTTTATATGTGTTTATCACTCAGTAACACACTTATACATATACCCATTATTTTAAAAAATTTTAGAAGGATTGCGTATTAACTTCCTAGGCAGGAACACGGAGCTATTGCTGTCTTTGATAGGAACTCTCTCCTCTGCCCCCATACATATGCACACATTTTTCCTTTCTATCTTTTCTGAATAAGGATATAAATTTGGTTAGATCAATATTTTTTTGTGTGTATGTATGTGTGTAACACAACTATATAAACTTTATACACATTTAAACTATGTAGTATAATCTAATTATTAAAATTATTATTATTATTATTTTATTTTATTTATTTATTTTTAGCCACTTTCTTGGAAATTTTTATTTTTTATTTGTTTATTTATTTTATTTTTACAAATGCTTTATTGTCAAGTTGGTTTCCATTTAACACCCAGTGCTCATCCCCACAAGTGCCCTCCTCCATGCCCAACACCCCTCTTCCCTCCCCCCCCCCATCAGTCCTCAGTTTGTTTTCGACATTCAAGAATCTCTCATGGTTTTCCTCCCTCCCTCTTTGTCACAATTTTTCCCCTTCTTCTCCCCCATGGTCCTCCATTAAGTTCCTCCTAATCCTCCTATACGTGCAAACATATGGTATCTGTTCTTCTCTGCCTGACTTACTTCGCTCAATATAACACCCTCAAGGTCCATCCATGTGGTTACACATGGCCAGATTTCATTCTTCCTCATTGCCATATAGTATTCCGTTGTTGAGATAAACCACATCTTCTTGATCCATTCATCCGTGGATGGACACTTAGGCTCTTTCCATGTTTTGGCTATTGAGAGTGCTGCTATGAGTATTGGGGTACATGTGCCCCTATGCATCAGCATTTCTGTATCCCTTGGGTAAATTCCTAGCAGTGCTATTGCTGGGTCATAGGGGAGTTCTATTGTTAGTTTCCTGAGGAACCACCACACTGTTTTCCAGAGGGGCTGCACCAGTTTGCATTCCCACCAACAGTGTAAGGAGGGTGCCCTTGTATCCCTTGGGTAAATTCCTTGGAGTGCTATTGCTGGATCATAGGAGAGTTCTATTGTTAACTTTTGAGGAACCTCCACACTGTTTTCCAGAGGGGCTGCACCAGCTTATGTTCCTATCAACAGTGACGGAGGCTCCCTGTTTCTCCACATCCTCGCCAGCATCTAGAGTCCTCTGATTTGCTCATTTTAGGCACTCTGACTGGCATGAGGTGGTATCTCAGTGTGGTTTTGATTTGTATTTCCCTGATGAGGAGGGATGCTGAGCACCGTTTCATGTGTCTGTTGGCCATCTGGATGTCCTCTTTGGAGAAGTGTCTATTCATATCTTCTGCCTATGTCTTCACTGGATTGTTTGTTTTGTAGCTGTAGAATTTGGTGAGTTCCTTATACATTTTGGATACTAGCTCTTTATCTGATATGTCATTTGCAACTGTCTTTTCCCATTCTGCTGGTTGCCTATTAGTTTTATGGATTGTCTCCTTTGCCGTGCAGAAGCTTTTTACTTGATGAGGTCCCAATAGTTCATTTTTGCTCTTGATTCCCTTGCCTTTGGGGATGTGTCAAGTAAGAAATTGCTGTGGTTAAGGTCAAGGAGGTTGTTTCATGCTTTCTCCTCTAGGGTTTTGATGGTTTCTTGTCTCACATTCAGGTACTTTATCCATTTTGAGTTTATTTTGGTGTCTGGTGTGAGAAAATGATCGAGTTTCATTCGTCTGCTTGTTGTTGTCCAGTCCTCCCAGCACCATCTGTTAAAGAGGCTGTCTTTTTTCCATTGGAGACTCTTTCCCACTTTGTCAAAGATTAGTTGGCCATACATTTGTGGGTCCAATTCTGAGTTCTCTATTCCATTCCATTGGTCTATGTGTCTGTCTTTGTGCCAATACCATACTGTCTTGATGATGACAGCTTTGTAGTAGAGGCTAAAGTCTGGGATGGTGATACCTCCCATTTTGGTTTTCTTCTTCAATATCGCTTTGCCTATTTGGGGTCTTTTGTGGTTGCATACAAATTTTAGGATAGTTTGCTCTAGTTTTGAGAAGAATGCTGGTGCCATTTTGATTGGGGTTGCATTGAATGTGTTGATGGCTTTGGGTGGTAATGACATTTTAACAATATTTATTATTCTGATCCATGAGCATGGAATGGTTTTCCATTTCTTGTGTCTTCTTCAATTTCCTTCATAAGTTCTCTGTAGTTTTCATCATACAGATCTCTTATATCTTTGGTTAGGTTTATTTCGAGGTATTTTATGGTTTTTTTGTGGAATTGTGAATGGGATCTGTTTCTTGATTTCTCTTTTTGTTGCTTCATTGTTGGTGTTAAAAATGCAACCAATTTCTGTACGGTGATTTCGTATCTTGCCACTTTGCTGAATTCATGGATCAGGTCTAGTAGGCTTTTGGTGGAGTCTGTCGGGTTTTCTATGTAGAGTATCATGTCGTCTGTGAAAAGTGAAAGTTTGACTTCTTCTTTGCCAATTCTGATACCTTTTGTTTCCTTTTGTTGTCTGATGGTTGATGTTAGGACTTCCAGCATTATGTTAAACAACAGTGGTGAGAGAGTCTATCCCTGTCATGTTCCTTATTTCAGGGGGGAAGCTCTCAGTTTTTCCCTGTTGAGGATAATGTTAGCTGAGGGGTTCTCATAGATGGCTTTTATGATGTTTGAGTAAGTTCCTTCTATCCTGACTTTCTCGAGGGTCTTTATTAAGAAGGAATGCTGTATTTTGTCAAATGCTTTTTCTGCATCTATTGACAGGATCATATGGTTTTTATCTTTTCTTTTGTTAGTATGATGTATCACATTGTTTGATTTGTGAATATTGAACCAGCCCTGTAACCCAGGAATGAATCTCACTTGATCATGGTGGATAATTCTTTATAGGTGCTATTGAATTCTATTTGCAAGTATCTTGTTGAGGTTTTTTACATCTATATTCATCAAGGATACTGACCTGTAGTACTCTTTTTTTACTAGGCTGTGTTTGGTTTGGGAATCAAAGTGATGCTGGCTTCATAAAAAGAGTCCAGAAGTTTTCCTTTGATTTCTATTTGGTGGGATAGCTTGAGAAGAATGGGTATTAATTCTGTTTTAAATGTCTGGTAGAATTCCCCAGGGAAGCCATCTGGTCCAAGGCTCTTATTTGTTGGGAGATTTTTGATAAGTGACTCGGTTTCTTCACTAGTTATGGGTCTGTTCAGATTTTCTATCTGAACAAATTCCCATGTGAATTTTGGTAGTGTATGTTTAGGAATTTGTCCATTTCTTCTAAGTTGCCTAATTTGTTGGCATATAATTTTTCATAGTATTCTCTGATAATTGCTTGATATAAGTATAATTCCCTGATATAAGTATAGGTACTCAAGCTTTCTTTTGACTTCCAGTAGCATGATATACATTTCTCCATTTCCTTGCTTTCAATCTGAAGGTGTTATCAGATCTAAAATGAGTTGTAGACAGCAAATAGATTGATTTTGTTTTCTACTCATTCTACTACCCTATATCTTTTGATTGTAGGATTCAGTCCATTGGCATTCAGTGTTATTACTGAAAAATATGGGTTTCGAGTCATTGTGTCCTTTGTGGGATTCATGCTTGTGGTAGTGTCTCTGGTAACTTGTGTTCCTTGCAACATTTTCCTCATAGAGTCCCTTCGGGATTTTTGTAGGGCTGGTTTAGTGATAACGAATTCTTTCAAGTTTTGTTTATTTGGGAAGACTTTTATCTCTCCTCCTATTCTGAATGACAGTTTTGCTGGATAAATGATTCTTGGCTGCATATTTTTTCTGTTCATCACATTGAAGATTTCTTGCCATTCCTTTCTGGCCTGCCAACTTTCAGTAGATAGGTGTGTCACCACTCTGATAGGTTTCCCTGTGTATGTTAGGGCTCTCTTCTTCCTAGCTGTTTTCAGAATTCTCTCTTTGTCCTTATATTTTGCCAGTTTCACTATGATAGGTCGTGCAGATGATCCATTCCAGTTACGTCTGAGGGGAGTTCTCTTTGCCTCTTGGATTTTAGTGTCTGTTTTTTTCCCCAGATTGGGGAAGTTCTCTGCTACAATTTGTTCTAGGACTCCTTCAGCACCTTTCCCTCTTTCTTCCTCTTTTGGAATTCCTATGATACGGATATTATTCTGTTTGATTGTATCGCTGAGCTCTCAAACTCTCCTTTCGTGGTACTGGATTAGTTTATGTCTCTTTTTCTCAGCTTACTATTTTTCTCTAATTTGTCTTCTAAATCACTTATTCTCCTTTCTGCATCTTCAATCCCTGCATTGGACACCTCCGTTTTATTTTGCATCTTATTTATAGCATTTTTTAAAACCATCGCAACTATTTTCAAGCTCCATAGTCTTTGTAGTAATAGTTTCTCTGATGTCTTCAATGCCTTTTTCAAGCCCAGCGATTAATTTTATATCTATTGTTCTAAATTCTTGTTCAGTTTTGTTGCTTATATCTGTTTTGAGGATTTCTTTAGCTGTCATTTCTTCCTGGAATTTCTTTGGAGGAGAGTTCTTCCATTTTGTCATTTTGGTTAGCTTTCTGTCTCTTGTTAATTTTAAAAGCTTGTTATGCACTCTGCACCTGCGAGTGCTGTTGTCCCAAAGAAGGCTCTTTGACTGTCCAGGGTGTGTCCGTTCAGAAAGTGTTCTTTGAATGGTGTCTCTTGGTCTCTCTTGTTGAGACTTTGGTTATTTTATTTTCCTACTCATCGTGGTATTTGAGACTCTTCACCATGTGTACTTTGGCTTGTTTCTTGAGGTAGCCCTGGAAAAAAATCCAGACAGACAAACACACAGGGAGCAAAAGCACACAAACGCACAGACAAATCCAACAAACACTCAAACCAAAAGGGAAAAAGAAAAAGAAAAAGAAAAAAAAAGGAAAGGACACATACCAAAAAAAAAAAAAAATGAGGAAGGAAGGAAGATAAATAACAAAGATAAAAATACATAAAAAAGAAAAAAGAAAAGAGAAAAGAAAAAAACCCAATAGACAAAGGACAGTCTAACGCATAGAACCAGAATTCCCAGCTACAAATAAAGAGTTGGGTGTATGCAGTGCAATGGAAGAGCATATACAAAGAGAGAAATGACAGAGCGGGGAGGAAGCAAAATTTGAAATGAAATGAGCAGGCAGAAAGACTAAGAGGCTTAATTATGAAAGTGAAAGAGGGGAACATAGTTAGAGACTAGGTGAAAGAAATGACGATAATGCTACTCAGAGAAATGATTACTCCAGAGAGAGAGAGATAAAAAGGTAGCGGTGGAGGTGTAAAGTATACATCTAGAGAATGAATTAAATGTGACTGTTTAAGCAAGCCAGTGGCCAGAATTAATCAGGGCAGTGTATCCTTGTTGGTATAGCCCTGGCTCCGGTTAAAAAAAAAAAAAAGGCAGCTCTCTGGTGGGGATGGGCGTGGTTTGGTGTACAGGTTTTAGTCTCCAATGTGTCCCTCGGGGTCCTGTCTTGGTGGTTGTGGGGAGAAAAGTGGCGACGTCCCAGTCCCTTCTCAAACCAAGCATTGCAACTCAGCCTTTTGTATCTGATCTCCCTGTGCCGGGGGTGTAGCCAAGGTGGGCTGTACTCTATATCCCAAGCCAGGCCTCTTTTCCAGATCTTAGTCTGCATGCCCCATTGATATCGCCTGAAATATAAACTTGCCGACACGTCCTTCAGAGCAGTTTCAAGCCTCTCACTTGCCCCCTGAGGATCCAGCTGAGCCAGAAGCACAAAGGTGTGGCCTCAGGTACTGCTGAGTACCCTCCAGTTTGAGCTTGGGAGCAAGGAGCAGTTTCTCCCAGGGTCACCCGGGACGAGTGCGTCCTGCCTAGCATCAGCTGAACAGCAGGAAACCAGATCCCTCTGTGTCCAGAGCGGAGGTTTTTCTCTTCTCCAGTGACAGGGACAGTGTGTTGAGCAGTTCTGGCCACATTCTTTTTCCCCCAGACTCACTGTGGTTCCCCACAAAGGGGTATCCCCCCCTCCCTCTGTGTCTCTGATCCCTGCCCGTTTTTATCTTCCCCAGTTCGCACTCATAAAGTTTTCTCAGCGGACTCTGTCTTCTTTTTCTCCCAAACTCCTGGTTTCTGTAAGGGTTCCTATGGCTTCAGGGCTTCTCTGTTTGAGAGTTGGGGAAGAGTGAAATGTTCAGAGCTGCCTATTTCTCCGCCGTCTTGCCTTGGGCCAGCTCCAATTATTATTATTATTTTTTAATGTTTATTTTGAGAGAGAGAGGGAGGGAGAGAGAGCATGTGACTGTGCATGTGCACGAGCAAGTAGGGGAGGGAGAGAAAGAGAATCTCAAGCAGGCTTTACTCATTGGTGAGCCCAATGCAGGGCTTGATCTGATGATCCTGAGATCCATGACCTGAGCTGAAATCGAGTCAGATGCTTAACTGATTGAGCCACCCACGTGCCCCTAATTATTTTTTTAAAAATATCTTATTTTAAATAATCTCTACGCCCAGTATGGGGCTTGAATTTACAACCCTGAGATCAAGCCACATACTTATCAACTGAGCTAGCCAGAGACTCCTAATCTAATTATTCTTAATATTCCTATTAATGTTTTTCTTTTCCCTGTTGTTAATACTTGACTTTTTTTTTCATTTCTTTGCTTTTTATGTATCAAGTGTTAGTTTAATTTCAAAGTCTCTGACAATGTGAAATTAATCTCAATACAGTCAGACTCATCAGATATTCTTTAATTTTATCTGCCTGATGAAATCTTGGTAGCTTTCTAATATGTACCAATGTAGACTTGTTGTTCTTTATCCCTGTCGTACAGTTCTTTTCCTGGGATCTTTCTTTACCATTAATTTGGGGATGCCTTTATCTCTCTCTTGAGTTGTAGCTCTTATTTCCTATATATTCTCTTCTCCCTTATTAGTTTAATCTTATATATGATGGGGCCTTAAAGTAACTTCTTTATAAGAGATTCACATGAGATACATTCCATGAGATTTTTCATGTCTGAAAATGACTCCAAACTTAATAGTTTGGCTGGACATAAAATTGTAGGCTTGAAAGTATTTTTTCTCAAAAATTTGAAGGCATTTCCTACTGCTCCTATTTTCAGATATTGGTGTTGAGTTGAATGTCATTATAATTTCTGATTTTTTATACATGATCTGTCTGTTCCCAGTCTTTCACTTTTCCTACAGAAAGCTTGTAAGATATCACTTTGTCCTCAGTATTCTAGAATCTTATGATTGGATGTTCTTTGTTCTTTGATGTGGATATTTATTAATTGGGGCACTTTGATGAGTTCTTTTAAGTCTGAAAAAACATGCCTTTGGAAACTTGCCTTAAATTATTTTATTAATGATCTATTTTCATCTATTTCCTCTGATACTATTGCCCAGATATTGGACCTGCTGGATGGGTCATCTGATTTTCTTGGGTTTTCTTTCTGTGTTCAATTTCTGTGTTTTTGCTCTAATTTTTGAGTGGTTTTCTCACTTTATCCTCCAATCTTCCTACTTAGCTCATCTTTTTTGCCACCATGTTTTAGATCATTTTTGTTGTTTGAACTAAATTTATAACATTTTCTTCATTAATGCAACATCTTCTCATCTGTGTGATGCTACTAATCATTAGGGTTTTTTTTTAAGTTTTCTTTTCCCTATCTTTGCTTCATCCAAGTTTGTGTTTGTTTGTACTCTTTTAGAAGATAGAATACATTCATCAGATGCTTATTATCTTTGATCCTTGATTGCTTATATTTAAATTCGGTGCATTAAAACCTAGTGGAGACCTTGAATGGGACTTGCCAGTCATGGGCTTCACAATAAGGTGATTTGACTGAATTGTTTAATTGGGGAAGCTTCAGTTTAAAAAATACTCCAAAGTTGGCACCTCCTGGTCATTTTTTGGAGCTGATGAAACTGCTGCAGATGACTTTACAATATTTTTCTTGTCTAGTGTTCTTTTGTTAAGTTGAGCAAGAGGTCTGATGTATACAATGTTTATTTAATTTCTATATTTTACTTTATGGGAATTTCTTCTCCCATTGTCTGTGTCCCCTATTCCAGAACCCCATATTTTCCATACAGAGAATAAATTTCCAATATCCTTCTGGGAAAAGGACGGTCATCTGGTACACAGTATGGGGAATCTAAGTTTCTGAATATTTCCTGGATAGATTCTCAACAAGGTTCTCTTATTTCTCTCTATATCTACCCTTACTTCAAGAGGTACTGAGTACTGGCAGTTTTTAATGCTTTTGGAAGTTCTTTAAATTTTTGAGGTTGTTTCTTTACTTTGTCCCTTCATTGAGTCTTCTTGGCCAGTTACTATTTATCCTAGTTGCTTTCTGGCATCTATAATTTTGTATCTGTTGCTTCATTTCCCATTCTCTTTGTCTCTGTGAATTTATGGGTTTTGTAAAACTCATTGCCACTCTTACTTAAGAAGGGAATGAAACTAAATGCATGGCTTATTTTCCCAAAGAAGTATCACCAACTCTTTAAAATAGAATTCACCTCACAAGCAATAGAATTAATTTGACCATAATCTGGTGGTCTAAGGGAGAAAGGGAATCTTCCCTCATATAAGCCTTTAAAATTCAACTGCATCAACCTCCTTCCCCATCTTCCTTGATTGTTTTTTTCCCATATAGTTCATACAGTATATTGCTACCGTTTTAATTTTTTCTCCCTTGATCATTCCATATCTTTGATGCAGAACCTCAAAGAGCCCAAATTTCTGAGTCTGGCTTTTGTAGCTCTCTATAATATGTGCCTTTGTGGTTTTTTTCCTCCCTCTAATATAAAATGTCTTCTGTAGTTAGTGTGGCTTCCCTTCTTTCCTGTTCTTCCTTTCATTTCCTTCCAATTATTTCTTTGTTTATCAAACATCTATAAAAACCTTGATATATGTCCAGTTGTTTAAGATTCAAAAATGGATAATATCCCTTTCCCTGAGATGCTTGCAATTTAATGAGAGACAACATGTAAATAATGTAATTCTCTGACATAGAACACATGCTGTAAGCTCTGTCAGAATAATGGGAGGTCACTTGGGGGAGGTAGAGAATTCCATGTGGTGAGGTGAGAAAAGGCTTCACTATGAGAGATATTTAGCTTAAGTCATAGAGAATAGTCTCTGGGAGGCCCCAACGCTAGGATTTGGTGAGAGGACAGGCATTCCAAGTAGCATGCATTGCTTGAGGAAGGTGAAGGTGATGTGCAAAATATCTTGGTGCGTTAGGGGAAATGCAGGAGTAATAAGGATGGAAAATGATGAGTGGGCCCAAAGAGGTGGATATTATTTCTTCTTCTCCTTCTCCTTCTCCTTCTCCTTCTCCTTCTCCTTCTCCTTCTTCTTCTTCTTCTTTAAAAATTTTTTAAATGTTTTATTTATTTCTAGGAGAGAGAAAGAGAGACAGCGCGAGGAGGGGAGGGTCAGAGAGAGAGGGAGTCACAGACTCTGAGATAGGCTTCAGGATCTGAGCTGGCAGTCAGCATAGGGCCCGACGCGGGGCTCGAACCCATGAACCGCGAGATCATGACCTAAGTGACAGTCGAATGCTTAACCGACTAAGCCACCCAGGCACCCCGGATATTTCTTCCTTAGAAGTATCACTTTTGTAGCAATGAGGCAAGTAATTTCCATGGCTGCTCCTTCCAGTCAGTATGGCACAGTCATGACTTCCCATGGAATGCCCATGCCTTTCCTTTTCCTCATTCCATATCTGGCTTACACTTTGAGGTCCAACACAGATCCCATCTTTTTTATGAAGGCCTTTTTTTTTTTTTACCTCTTCTAGCATCTTGGCTTATCTCTTTTTACTTGGACTCTTAAAATATTAATTATGTGTCAATTATATATAATTGCAAACTTAATACTGTGTGTGTGTGTACTGCATCTCTTGTCTGTAACAAATGTACAGTTTCCTAGGAGACTAGCATAGCCCTGTGTATAGTGTGATCCAATAGATAATTTGCTTTTTACAACATTAGTCAAACAAATATGTAGTGAGTTATTACTATATGCCAAGTCAATGATAGATTCTGGAAATTGATAGATAAATGAGAATACACTCTGCCTGTTTAAGAGGACAGAACTTAATTTTTTATAGATCTAAAATTAAATTTACTAGTTATATCTTTAATAACCACAACCAGATTCTGATTTACTTATTCCCTTTCCACAGTTCAAGACAATTATCAGACCAACGATCCTTTAAGCTTTTATATATCCATCGGTAGAAACTCTGGTGAATGTTTTGATACTGCCTTTCCTTTGAGGCATCATTTAAATTAATAGTCCCTTTAATTTGAATTTTTGGGCATAGAAGTTGCAAGTGAAGGAAACAATTTTTAAACTCCATTTATTTGTGAGCCAAAGAATTACAGAATATTTTACTATTTTTAATATATTTTTGAAGCTGGTTCAAATTTGGCAGTAAAAAAGATATATCTTCAATGTAACTGTAAATATAGGAGAACTAGGAATAGAAATTGTAAGTGCATTCTAGGATAGAAATGTGGTTATTTAAACCCTTAGGTGCAATAGCAAGCTTTATCTTGATAAAGTACAAATTGTGATTTCAAATTCACTTAAATTCTTCCTTTTCTTTTTAGTTTACCAGAGTTTAGAATTTGTTTTATATTTCTAACCAAAGCTCTTTTATGAAGCCCATATGTAATATTAATTTATGTAGAATAAATGGAAGTACAGTATGGGGAACATTTAACTTAACAGGTTCGTAGAGCATGATAGAGAAGAAAAACTTCCTTTATTATGGACATTGTTTTATTCACTCATATGTATTGGAAGTGTCATTTAAACTGGAATGCTATTTAATTGTGTTATTTAGTTAGATCTAGCAGAAACTAATTAAAAAATAGTTAAGAGGTTTCATTCTTTTATTAGTTGAGACTTGAATGACTATTGTTTGATCATTATTGGCTAATATTTGCTGAGTATCTGCTGGATACATAAAGATGTTGGAGAACAGATGAAGTACAATCAGAGATAAATATAGATGGCTATTGGTACTCCACACAGGTCATCAGGGAATTCATTTAACAGTTTGGTTAAATGTGCCCATCTCACATCTGATGCAGGTCAGTGAGCTTATGTCTTACACTTAGAACCTTCTCAAAACCATTACCCTTGGGCTATCCAAGCAGCTTCAACTTGAGCACTGTTCCTACCACCTGTGAGCTTGATAAGGATTTAATGGATCTTCACCTGAATCCAACATGTTCTTGTATAATGTGTTGTTTCCTTTGACTCTCCTACTGGTTACTCCTGAAAGCACTTCCTCAATAAATTGCATGCACCCTCACACACATCTTCATCTTGCATTCTGCTTCTAAAGACCTCGATGTATGACAGTTGCTACTTGAAGAAATAAATGATTGAATAAATCAGCTCTTGTATCAGAAAGGATGACCCAAGATTTCGGAGAAAGGCTTGGAAAGAATCATTAGCTAGGAAATTCTTGCAGAAAATGCATTGTTAGAGCAACTATCAGTGCTATGTTTCCTGATATTTCCAAGTTGGCTAAGTTTTTCCTAGGTTCCTAAGTTGTCTGTCTTCTCATTCTAGAAGGGCCTGGTTATCTTCCCAGAGGGAGGAATTTGAGACTCTACAGTAAATATAGTTGTAGCAGCTTTCTCCATGTTTTTGTTTATGGAGAGTTGAAATAGCTGTTTTGCATTAAGTCCCATGTTAATGTTGAGTAGAAATTGATATGGCAAGTTATGTTGAGGCAGTAATAATCATTATGCATGAAAAGAAATTCATATGATGATAGAGTTGGATTGACTGGAGTAGGGATTGAGAATTAGTTAAAGGATTTCTCAAGGAATCCTTCCTAAGGATTTCTGGAAGCAGTTACCCAGGAAAGTAGTACTGCCCTCTAGAGTGCTTTACTGAGTCATATGTGGATGTAGTTATTTGAAGGATGGAATATAGCTTAACCTTTGGCAGTTGTATTCAGCTGAGGAAATGGAGCCTCTGACCTATTAAATGATTTGGAATTAATAAATGAGAAGATTAGGACCTTATTTCAGATTTTTCTAGTCATTCATTTATTCACAAATACATATTAAAGCAGTTATGTTTTGATAAGTTTAGCATATGATATTGCTGAGCACAGGTATTACTTAAGGGATACGGATTGTAAAGGATGAGCAGAAAGGGTAGTTAGAGTTGGCATGACATTTAAAGTAAAGAGATATGGATTAGGGACAATATACTGGGCCCAAGGAAGTGCAAACACTTTGGTGTGACTGCATTGCAGTATGTGTCTTTGTGGTCAGAGATGAGGTTGAATTGCAAAGCAGAAACTGGATGATGGAGGACCTTGTACATCATATTCAGAAGTTGTAATTTTATCTTGAAAAGGATGGTGAGTGACTAAAGGATTTTAAACAGGGAAGTAAATGGATCAGATTTGCATGTTAGAAAGAACGCTGTCAGCAGTATGGAAACATTATAATAATTCAAAGAAAAAATGACAAGAGTCTAAATCAAGTGTATTAATGGAGATATAAATGAGGGAAAGACTGGAGAGATACTTACAGATAGATTTGAAAGGACTTAGTGATTTGCTGAATATAGATTAGAGAGAGAAGTCTACGGCCATACCACCCTGAACGCGCCCGATCCCGTCTGATCTCGGAAGCTAAGCAGGGTCGGGCCTGGTTAGTACTTGGATGGGAAATTAGAGAGAGAAAAGAGTCTAGAATGACTCCTATATTCTGACTTGGGTTACTCAATAATGGTCATTCTGTTCTAAGAAAAGGAAAGTATAGGAAGGGTAGTTTCCAGCCATGGGGAAGTCTTAGAGGAGAGGAAGAAGATAATAACTTCAGTTTGGGACGTGTTAAAATTAAAATACTAGTTGGACAGTCAAATGCCTTGATACAGCCTCCTGATCACAAATTCAGATTGCTGGTTAAAAATTGTTTTAATATTTGTTTATTTTTGAGAGAGAGAGAGAGAGACAGAGAGAGAGAGAATGAATCTGAAGCAGGTTTCAGGCTCTGAGCTGTCAGCACATGGGACGCGGGGCTTGAACCCATGAACTATGAGATCATGACCTGAGCCAAAGCCTGATGCTTAACCATCTGAGCCACCCAGGCGCCCCCAGATTGCTTCTTACTATTCTATACCACTGATGGAGAAAACTAGAAGTGGCAATGTAGAACAAAAATGTGTAAATAATTTACAAAGACATCTATATTGTTTTTTGTTTTTAAGGATGGACATTTGGGAGTTAGCAATGATGATTTGAAATCCATTTTTGTGTGTGGTTATATTTTATTAAAAATAGTTTCCTTTCATGCAATTCTATAATTATTTCTTCCACTTCTGTAAAGTCCTCTTGGTCAGAGCTGTCATATTTTCTGGGCTCTGTCTTCTTATCTCGTCACCACCTTTTTACAAATTCATGCTTTTCAGCCTGCCTTCTCTGGTCACTGTCTACATTCTGCCTCCAGCCATTAAGAAATGGATGCTATGCTGAGCGAAATAAGTCAGGCAGAGAAGGACAAATATATGTTTGCCCTTATAGGAGGATTAGGAGGAACTTGACTGAGGAACAAGGGGGAGAAGAAGAGGGGAAATGGGGGAAAAGGAGAGAGGCAAACCATGAGAGACACTTGAATGCTGACAAAAACTGAGGACTGATGGATGTGGGCGGGAGGGGGAATGGGCATGGAGGAGGACACTTGTGGGGATGAGCATTGGGTGTTATGTGGAAACTACTTTGACAATAAACTATTTGTAAATTAATTAATTAATTAATTAATTAAAAAAAAGAAATGGATGCCTCACCCCTATTTGTTTTCTTGTTTTCTCGTTGTAGCATCCCTTACTATTCTTTTTAATAGTTTATTGTCAAGTTGGTTTTCATATAACACCCCGTGATCATCTCCACAAGTGCACTACTCCATGCCCATCTCCCCCTTCCCCACTTCCCCACCCCCATCAGCCCTCAGTCCTTTACTATTTTTGATATCTTATTGCATCTGCATACATCTTATCTATGCAATCACATAACTGAAATTAAATATTTTTTCAGTTCTTTCTTTTTCTTTCTTTTTTCCTTTTTCCTTAATTTCTTTTCCTTTATCTCTTTTTTCTTTTCTTTTTTTCCTTTTCTATTTTTCTCCTTTTCTGCCTTTTTCCCTTTCTCCCTTCTTTTACTTGCCTGCTTGCTTCCTTCTTTCCTTTCATTCTTTTGTTCTTTTTATCTATCTATCTATCTATCTATCTATCTATCATCATCTATCTATCTATCATCTATCTATCTATCTATCTATCTATCTATCTATCTATCTATCTATCATCTATCTATCTATCTATCTCTTAAATAGTTTATTGTCAACTTGGATTACATATAACACCCAGTGCTCATCCCAACAGGTGCCCTCCTTCATGCCCATCACCACCCTTCCCCTCTCCCCCACCCTCATCAGCCCTCAGTTTGTTCTCAGCTGTCAAGTGTCTCTCATGGTTAGCCTTCCTCCCTCTCCCCAACTATTTTTTCTCTTCTTCTCACCCATGTACCTCTGTTAAGTTCCTCATAGTCTACCTATACTTGCAAACACATGGTATCTGTCCTTCTCTGCCTGACTTCTTTCACTCAGCATAACACTCAAATTCCATCCATGTTGCTAACATGGCCAGATTTCATTCTTTCTCATTGACATGTAGTATTCCATTGTATAACTATACCACATCTTGATCCATTCATCAGTTGATGGACACTTAGGTTCTTTCCATGTTTTGGCTATTGTTAAGAGTGCTGCTGTGAACATTGGGGTATAAGTGCCCCTATGCATCAGCACTCCTGTATCCCTTGGGTAAATTCCTAGCAGTGCTACTGCTGGGTCATAGGGGAGTTCTATTGTTAACTTTTGAGGAACCTCCACACTGTTTTCCAGAGGGGTTGCACCAGCTTACATTCCCACCAACAGTGTAGGAGGATGCCCATTTCTCCACATCCTAGCCAGCATCTAGAGTCTCCTGGTTTGTTCATTTTAGGCACTCTGACCGGCATGAGGTGGTCTCTCAGTGTGGTTTTGATTTGTATTTTCCTGATGAGGAGCGATGCTGAGCATCTTTTCTTGTCTGTTGGCCGTCTGGATGTCCTCTTTGGAGAAGTGTCTGTTCATGTCTTCTGCCCCTTTCTTCACTGGATTGTTTGTTTTTCAGGTGTGGAGTTTGATGAGTTCCTTACAGATTTTGGATACTAGCCCTATATCTGACATGTCATTTGCAACTATCTTTTCCCATTCTGCTGGTTGCCTATTAGTTTTATGGATTGTCTCCTTTGCTGTGCAGAAGCTTTTTTTTTTTTTTTTTTTGGTTAGGTCCTAGTAGTTCATTTTTACTTTTGATTCCTTTGCCTTTGGGGATATGTCAAGTAAGAAATTGCTGTGGTTAAGGTCAAGGAGGTTGTTTCCTGCTTTCTCCTCTAGGGTTTGGATGGTTTCCTGTCTCACACTCAGGTACTTTATCCATTTTGAGTTTATTTCAGTGTATGGTGTGAGAAAATGATCGAGTTTCATTCGTCTGCATGTCACTGTCCAGTTCTCCCAGCACCATCTGTTAAAGAGGTTGTCTTTTTTCCATTGGAGACTCTTTCCCACTTTGTCAAAGATTAGTTGGCCATACATTTGTGGGTACAATTGTGAGTTCTCTATCCTATTCCATTGGTCTATGTGTCTGTCTTTGTGCCAATACCATACCTCTGGATGATGACAGCTTTGTAGTAGAGGCTAAATTCTGGGATGGTGATGCCTCCCGTTTTGGTTTTCTTCTTCAATATTACTTTGCCTATTTGGGGTCTTTTGTGGTTGCATACAAATTTTAGGATAGTTTGCTCTAGTTTTGAGAAGAATGCTGGTGCCATTTTGATTGGGGTTGCATTGAGTGTGTTGATGGCTTTGGGTGGTAATGACATTTTAACAATATTTATTATTCTGATCCATGAGCATGGAATGGTTTTCCACTTCTTTGTGTCTTCTTCAATTTCCTTCATAAGTTTTCTATAGTTTTCATCATACAGATCTCTTATAGCTTTGGTTAGGTTTATTCCGAGGTATTTTATAGTTTTTTTGTGCAATTGTGAATGGGATCCGTTTCTTGATTTCTCTTTTTGTTGCTTCATTGTTGGTGTTAAAAATGCAACCAATTTCTGTATGTTGATTTTGTATCTTGCCACTTTGCTGAATTCATGGATCAGGTCTAGTAGGCTTCTGGTGGAGTCTGTCGGGTTTTCTATGTAGAGTATCATGTCATCTGTGAAAAGTGAAAGTTTGACTTCTTCTTTGCCAATTCTGATACCTTTTATTTCCTTGTGTTATCTGATGGCTGATGCTAGGACTTCCAGCATTATGTTAAACAACAGTGGTGAGAGAGGCCATTCGTGTCGTGTTCCTGATTTCAGGGGGAAGGCTCTCAGTTTTTCCCCTTTGAGGATGTTAGCTGAGGGGTTCTCATAGATGGCTTTTATGATGTTTGAGTAAGTTCCTTCTATCCTGACTCTCTCGAGGGTCTTTATTAAGAAGCAGTGCTGTATCTCGTTAAATGCTTTTTCTGCATCTATCGACAGGATCATATGGTTTTTATCTTTTCTTTTGTTAATGTGATGTCTCACATTGATTTGCGAATATAGAACCAGCCTTGTAACCCAGGAATGAATTCCACTTCATCGTGGTGGATAATTCTTTTTATGTGCTGGTGGATTCAATTTGCAAGTATCTTGTTGAGATTTTTGCATCGGTATTCATCAAGGATATTGGCCTGTAGTTCTCTTTTTTTTGCTAGGTCTCTGTCTGGCTTGGGAATCAAAGTGATGCTGGCTTCATCAAATGAATCTGGAAGTTTTCCTTCGATTTCTATTTTTTGGAATAGCTTGAGAAGAATAGGTATTAACTCTGTTTTATTTATTTTTTTTAATTTTTTAATGTTTTATTTATTTCTTGGAGAGAGAGAGAGACAGCGTGAGCAGGGGAGGGTCAGAGAGAGAGGGAGTCACAGACTGAAACAGGCTCCAGGCTCTGAGCTGGCAGTCAGCACAGAGCCCGACGCGGGGCTCGAACCCACAAACCGCGAGATCATGACCTAAGCGAAAGTCGGACGCTTAACCGACTAAGCCACCCAGGCGCCCCTATTAACTCTGTTTTAAATGTCTGGTAGAATTCCCCAGGGAAGCCATCTGGCCCAGGGTTCTCATTTGTTGGGAGATTTTTGATAAGTGACTCGATTTCTTCGCTAGTCATGGGTCTGTTCAGATTTTCTATCTCTTCCTGATGAATTTTGGTAGTGAGTGTGTGTTTAGGAATTTGTCCATTTCTTCTAAGTTGTCCAATTTGTTGGCATATAATTTTTTATAGTATTCCCTGATAATAGCTTGTATTTCTGAAAGGTTAGTTGTAATAAGTCCTTTTTCGTTCATGATTTTGTCTATTTGAGTGCTCTCTCTTGTCTTTTTGAGAAGCCAGAGTAGAGGTTTGTCAATTTTGTTTGTTTTTTCAAAAAACCAACTCTTGGTTTCGTTGATCTGTTCAACTGTTTTCCTTTGTTTGTTTCTATAATGTATATTTCTGCCCTGATTTTTATTATTGCTCTTCTCCTACTGGGTTTGGGGTGTTCCTGTTGCTCTCCCTCTACTTCTTTTAGGTGCGCTGTTAGATTCTGTACTTGTGCTTTTTCTAATTTCTTGAAATAGGCCTGTGCAATGTACTTTCCTCTTAGGACTCCTTTTGCCACATCCCATAGAGTTTGGCTTGTTGTATTTTCATGTTCATTTGTTTCTATATATTTTAAACTTTCTTTTCTAATTGCCTGATTTGCCCATTGGTTCTTTAGTAAGGTGTTCTTTAACCTCCATGTTTTTGGAGGTTTTCCAGACTTCTTCATGTGATTGATTTCAAGTTTCATAGCATTGTGATCTGAAAGCATGCATGGTATGATCTCAATTCTTTTATATTTATTGAGGACTGCTTTATGTCCCAGTATGTGACCTAACTTGGAGAATGTGCTATGCACACCGGGGAAGAAAGTGAATTCCATGGCCTCATGGTGTAGAGTTCTAAATATGTCTGTCACATCCATCTGGTCCATTGTGTCATCAAGTCCATTGTTTCTTTAGTGAATTTCTGTCTAGTTGATCTATCCATTGCTGTAAGTAGAGTATTAAAGTCCCCTGCTATTAGCACATTATTATTCATAAGATTCTTTCTGTTTGTGATTAAGTGTTTTATATATTTAGGTACTTCCACATTCGGTGCTTAGACATTTATAATTGTTAGCTCTTCTTGATGGATAGACCCTGTAATTATTATATAATGGCCTTCTTCCTCCCTTGTTACTGTCTTTACTTTAAAGTACAGTTTGTGTGGGGCGCCCGGGTGGCTTAGTCGGTTAAGCGTCCGACTTTCGCTTAGGTCATGATCTCGCAGTTCGTGGGTTCAAGCCCCGCATCGGGCTCTGTGCTGACTGCCAGCTCAGAGCCTAGAGCCTATTTCAGAGTCTGTATCTCCCTCTCTCTCTGACCCTCCCCTGGTCATGCTCTTTCTCTCTCTCCTAGAAATAAATAAAAATATTTAAAAAAATAAAGTACAGTTTGTGTGATATAAGTATAGCTACCCCATCTTTCTTTTGACCCCAGTAGCATGACATACATTTCTCCATTCCCTTACTTTCAATGAAGTTGTCCTCCAGTCTAAAATGATTTCTTGTAGACAGCAAATGGATGGATTTTTTTTTTTATCCATTCTGCAACCTGTGTCTTTTGAATGGGGCATTCAGCCCATTTACATTATGTGTTATTATTGAAAAATATGGGTTTCGAGTCATTGTGTCTTTTGTGGGATTCATGCTTATGGTGGTGTCTCCTGTACCTTGTGTTCCTTGCAACATTTCCCTTATAGAGTCCCTTCAGGATTTTTGTAGGGCTGGTTTAGTGATGACGAATTCTTTCAAGTTTTGTTTATTTGGGAAGACTTTTATCTCTCCTCCTATTCTGAATGACTGGCTTACTGGATAGAGGATTCTTGGCTGCATATTTTTTCTAGTCATCACATTGAAGATTTCCTGCCATTCCTTTCTGGCCTGCCAACTTTCAGTAGATAGGTCTGTCACCTCTCTAATAGGTTTCCCTTTGTATGTTAGGGCTCTCTTCTTCCTAGCTTTTTTCAAAATTCTCTCTTTGTCCGTATATTTTGCCAGTTTCACTATGATAGGTCGTGCAGAAGGTCGACTCCAGTTACGTCTAAGGGGAGTTCTCTTTGCCTCTTGGATTTTAGTGTCTGTTTCTTTCCCCAGATTGGGGAAGTTCTCTGCTATAATTTGTTCTAGGACTCCTTCAGAAGCTTTCCCTCTTTCTTCCTCTTCTGGAATTCCTATGATACGGATGTTATTCTGTTTGATTGTATCGCTGAGCTCTCGAACTCTCCTTTTGTGTTCCTGGATTAGGTTATGTCACTTTTTCTCAGCTTCCTATTTTTGTATAATTGTGTCTTCTAAATCACTTATTCTCCTTTCTGCATCTTCAGTCCGTGCATTTGACGCCTCCTTTTTATTATGTATCTCATTATAGCATTTTTTAATTCATCACCACTATTTTTAAGCTCCATAGTCTTTGTAGCAATAGTTTCTCTGATGTCTTCCATGCCTTTTTGAAGCCCAGCGATTAATTTTATGACTATTTTTCTAAATTCTTGTTCAGTTTTGTTGCTTATATCTGTTTTGAGGATTTCTTTAGCTGTCATTTCTTCCTGGAATTTCTTTGGAGGAGAGTTCTTCCATTTTGTCATTTTGGTTAGCTTTCTGTCTCTTGTAAGTTTTTAAAGCTTGTTATGCACTCTGCACCGGCAGATGCTGTTGTGTTAAAGAGGGCCCTTTGACTGTCCAGGCCCTGTTCATTCAGGAGGTGTTCTTTGTATGGTGTCTCTTGGTCTCTCTTCTTGAGACTTTGGTTATTTTATTTTCCTATTAATCATGGTATTTGGGACTCTCCACCATGTGTACTTTGGCTTGTTTCTTGAGGTAGCCTTATGAAGTTGCCTTCCCAGTGTACTCTGTCTCTTACTCTTCCCAAACTCCTATGGCTCAGTGTCCTATGACTTAAAGCCTTCTCTGTTTGAGAGATGGGTGCAAGTGAAATGCATGGAGCTCCCTACTTCTCATCCATCTTGCCTCCGATCTAAGTCAACATTTTTCGAGGAACAAGGTATTTATCAACTGCCATGTTTATTAACACCCAGCGCTCATCCCAGTAAGTGTTGTTCTTAATATCCATTACCCATTTAGCCCATCCCCCCACCCATACCCCTCTAGCAACCCTCAGTTTTTTTCTTTATTTAGGAGTCTCTTATAGTTTGCCTCATTCTCTGTTTTTATCTTATTTTCCTTTCCCTTCCTCTATGTTCATCTGTTTTGTTTCTTAAATTTCCCATGAGTAAAATCATACAATATTTATTTTTCTGTAATGACTCTTTTTGCTTAGCATAATACATTCTAGTTCTATCCACGTTGTTGTAGATGGTAAGATTTCATTCTTTTGGATCACTGAGTAATATTCCATTGTATGTTTATATACCATATCTTCTTTATCCATTCATTCATCGATGAACAATAATACATCTGGTTCTTTCCATAATTTGACTATTGTTGATAGTGCCGCTGCAAACATTGGGGTGCATGTACCCTTTCAAATCAGCATTTTTATGTCCATTGGATAAATACCCAGTAGTTCAATTGTTGGGTGTAGGATAGCTCTATTTATAATTTTTTGAGGAAATTCCATACAGTTTTTCAGAATTGCTGTACCAGTTTGCATTCCCACCAGCAATGAAAAAAATCAAATTAAATATTTTTTAAAGCATTAGTTTATAATGTGAGATCACCTAACTTTTGCTGTGGAGAAGGCAACCACAAAGGCAAGTAATCCTTGCCATTTAGAGTAACAAATCTCAACGCCTGTCTTCTGATCCTATCACTAGGCTAGTAGAGGTGAGAATTTCAGGTAAGCAGAAAGAGAAGTGGATGAGGGGTAGTTTCTGTTTCTTTTTTCTTTTTTTTTTTTTTTTTAGCTTAAACAAGAGAAATTTATTATTTCACAGACCTGAAGGCTAGATGTCTGAAAGAATTAATCCTGCCAACAATTTGATTTCAGACATCTAGTTTCTGTTTCTTAGGCAGACCAGTTGTGATAATTTATGGAAATAAGAATGTTTTCGCAAATGCATCATGACCTGTGAAGGGAACGTAGCCTTATCATATAAACCTAGCTTGAATTCTGGTTCTATTTCTTCTAGCTGTAGGATCCTGGGAAGTTTACTTAACTTCTTTATGCAGTTTTCTCAGAGAGGTTTATTGTGAAATTTAAATAATATGCATTAAAAAATACTACTTGACATCTAGCAGTAGTTAAAAAACATATGAGTTTCCTTTTCTCCTGAAGGTCTCTCTCAGATGACACCCTATGCATCTGCCTATATTTTGAATTGTGGGGAATCTTCCTTTGGTATGGTAAGCAATATTGTACCACATTGAACACCGAGACTTTAACATGCCAGTACTTATAGAAAGCCCAGTGATGACTGTAAATGTTTTTCTAGAGAATCACTCTTAAGAAGTTTCTGAGAATTTTGTCACCATTTAAAATTATATATTTCTCGAATAAAAAGACCATGTGGATGATGATTTGAAATCGTATTATCATCCAGCCTAATCTGTAAAACATTTAAAAGGTATGTGCCTTTGGTACTTCAACTGTTTGCGTGCCTTTTCTCTAGATACAATGGAAGACACTGGATTTGCTGCCCACTTTCTGGAACAAGGAATGGCTATATTGGAATTTATGTTTATTCTATTTAAGTACAGCCTTTTTTTCATTACTGTTTGTTCTTTTGGTTTTGAATCATGTATCTGATTTGTGCTTTATTACTGTTTTAGAACAGTGTATAACATGCAGTGCTAACATCAGGTTTTTAAATATTTTCTCTAAGATTTAAAATAAATCTATAACGGATTTAGATCCAGGAAGCAAGAGTAGAAAAATACACAATATATTTAAGGGAAATCTGACTCATCAGTATTGGATAAAAATAAGAAATCAATCAAGGTATAAAATATGCTTTGTAGGATTCTTAATAGAGTAAATGGAAGGAATTTTGAGAAATCATGAAAACAATCAAAATGATGAATCACTATACTTTACACAGTGTCTTGGAATGAACAATATCACATACCATAAAGAAGAAATGGAAAAAATTAAAGTAGAGAGAGTTTATGCTGAATGAAAGTTCAGGGAGACTAGCTATAGGTTATTATTTCATCATTGTCCAAGAAAAATAGAAAATGTGTGATAATTACTTTTAGAGGAAACTAAATTTATACATCTTTATTTTTGTTTCGCATTTTGCTTCTGCCTTTGTGTGTCATTTGTCTCTAAAGAAACTCACCAACTTCTGTAATGAAAACAAACCCAGAGTCTTTGACATGGCAGTTTAGGAACCATCTTTAGTTGTCATCTGAGAAAGTTTCATAGAAAAGATGAATCTCAGGAGCTAAGAGTTAGGGTCTAAAACAAAAATAACTCACACAACTATCATCCTTTCATTGTCCACCATGAAAGATGAAGCTCAATCAGATTAAGGAAGCCAATAATAATAATAAAGTATTGAAATAATAACAAAGTGTTCTCTACACTTTACACGTGGAGGATGGGCAGAGAGAAGTAGGATTGTTTATTGAAAAACAATACACAGTGGTTGGAGAGCTGGAATCAGGATTTGGGGTACTTATGTTGAGTGCTTACTAGACTCCATGCTTTATTTGTTAACATAGGTTACTGCCATTATTATATTTTTAGTTAACTTCCTTCACAACAGCTTTTACAAATAAGTGATAGATTGGCTTATCATTTCCATTCTGTACCTGTATCTTATTTTCCTCTGCCAAAATGATGTATGATTTCCAGAAACATTTATGCTTAATTCCCATTTGCTGTAGAAACATTCCATGTTTCTTTCCTAATAGCAACGCTTGCACTATATAATTTCTGTCATTATCATTTTACTTCAGAAGACTTTCTTAGCTGCTCTGTCAGGTTTCTACCTACTTCAGAAACTGTATACCGACATTCTGTTGTTATAGTTTCACATGGTATTTCCTAGTGGTTTCGGTTGTTGTTCTTTTTCTTGGTGTGTGTGTGTGTGTGTGTGTGTGTGTGAGAGAGAGAGAGAGAGAGAGAGAGAGAGAGAGAGATTCAGAAGCAGAGACAGAGACAGAGAGAGAACATTTCACGTCATAGTAATCTGAAGCAATTAATCCTGCTATTAGTTAGGAAAAACTAACCTTCCACTAGTCAATTCAATACATATTTTTTTAAGAACAAAAACTAATAAAAAAAACCTTTCATGGTCTGGGCCAGGCATGGTGTTGTTTCTGGGGATACAAAAATGAACAGGTCACAATCCTGGACCACAGGTAGTTTGCCATCTAGTTTAGAGAGAGAGATAAACAGGAAATATAGGAAATAGAGAGAGGAATCAAGCTCTGTACCATCTCATAGTAGCAATCAGATAAATCCAGAAAGTTAGATACGCTGCAGGACAACTACCTTGGCCTCTTCACCAGACCTGTTTCATAAAAAAATGAAGGAGAACACAGTAGTGCTAGATTAAAAGAACACTTAATGGACATTATAGCCAAAAGTAATATATGGATCTGGGTGCTGTGCTGGTTTGTATGAAGCAGTTCTAAGGATATTTTGGGGACAATTATGGCAATTTGAATACAGACTGTATCAGAGAAAATGAAAACTTTTTGACATAGAAAGGTAAAGAGTAAAAATTAAAAAGTTCATATTATGGAAAAACATGTAAGGGAGACCAACTTTGTAGAGAGCAAACTGAGGACATTTGATACCATATACAAACATTTTTATATTACACACATATGCCTTGTTACTGTAACACAATATATTACATATATTTTTATACATTAATTATTTATACATGTATGCTTTTATTTGTCACATGTTATATACACATCTTAAATATTATAAAAATATAAAAATAGGTGTTTATTTGAAATTATATATTATTTACTTTTCTGTTACATAAATGCTATTGTTTAAACACTGTGAATAAAGAGAAAGAGCAAAAAATCCTAGCACCAGGGTTCTAGAAAATCTCAACACTTTGTGCCTTTATTGGGAACAAAGGCAGCCAAGAAAGAGACAAGAAATAGCCAAGAAGACAGAGGTGGGATGTGAAAAGGAAGCCAGAGAGAGAGTTGGAGCTACCACTAGAAAGATTAAATCACTCTCCACCTGAAAATACTATAAAATGCCTGCGCAGTTTAGGGCAGAACTACAGGGATGGGATGTCAAAATACACCTTATTTAAAAGACTAGCAACTTGACTTAGAAGAACAGACTCATCTTAAAGAGATAGTCTTAGTTTAAGGAATCAAGTATGATTTAAGTCAAAATACGTTTTAAAAATAATAGCAGAGAAGCTATTAAATAACTTGTTCAAGAAAGAAAAAAATACAAATATACAAAATAAGAAATTATAAAGGGAAGTAACAACATTGTTAAGTAACAAACAGTTAAAAAAAGATTAACTGAATCAAATTTGTAGACCATTTTGAACACATAACTGAAATGGAAAAATTTTCAAGATTATCAAAACTGATCCTATTAGAGTTAGACAGTCTTAAAAGTCCAATTTTCATAGAAAAGATAAAGTTACCAAGGAACCATCCCACAAACAGAAAAAAACACAACATGAGACCCAGGTGGTTTCACAAAGGAATTCTATTCAACTTTCAAAGACTAGATAGTTTTCATCCTCTGTAAGTTATTGCAGAGTATTAAAAAGAAAGAAAATGTAACACAAATATCTAATGCAAATAAAGACAAACAGAAAGAAAACTACAGATAAATATCTCTCATCAATTTTGATGCAAAATTTTTTAAATATTGGCAAACAAAAACCAATGCCATATTAAGAATATAATACACCATGACCCACTGGGATTTTTAAAGGAATGCAAGGAAATCCATTAATATCCTGTATGCATTAATAAATCCAAAGAAAACTTATATGATTATCTCCATACAGATTGAGTAAATCTTTCAAAAAGATTCCATATCAATTCATGATAAAAACGTCTAAGAAAAATATGTAAGGAGGGTTACTTTCTCAAAATGATAAATATATATATCTTTGTTTTTAAGCCAGTGTCTGTTTTTTCAAATCAAGAAATACCGGAGGCAGTTTCACTAGGATGAAGAACACGGCAAGGATGCCAACGATCTCCACCATCACTTACCATTGTATTAGAGTTATCAGCCAATGCACTTAGACAAGATAAATCAATTAGAGGCATAAGAATGGATAAAGAAACAAAATTGTCTTTACTTGAAGCTGACATACTCTCCCTATCCCCCAGAGAATCAATGATAAAACTAACTCAACAACAAAAGGGTTGTTCAAGTACTAGTTGTAAAATTAACATACAAAATTAAGCAGGCTTCATATACACAAGCCATAAACAGAGGACATAGTGGTAGAGAAGACACACTTATGATTAGCAGTAAATAGTACATACATAGAAATAAATTTAAGAAATGTGCAAAATCCTATATAAAGAAAATTTTAAAATACTCCTGAGAGATATTGAGGAGGGCTTGAATGAGAAATATCACCTATTCTTTCCCCTCCAGTTTTATTGAAATATAATTGAAATACAATATTGCATAAGTTTAAGGTATAGAACATGAAATTTAACATATATATATAGTGAAAAATTTAACTCCATAATTTTAGTTGACATATCACCTCACATACTTAATCACCTCACATACTTAACAATTTTTCATGGATATGTGTTGAAAACTTCTAAGATCTCTTAGCAACTTTCAAATATACAATTCAGTGTTAACTATAAGCACCATGCTATACGTTAAATCTGCAGAATTTATTAATCTTATAACTGGAAGTTTATATCCTTTGACCACCTTCACCTTCTTCCCTGCATCTGTCTCTGGCAACCACCAATCCACTCTGTTTCTACAAGTTTGTTTGTTTACATATAAATGAGATCATAAGTATTTATCTTTGACTTATTTTACTCAGCATAATGCCCTTAAAGTTTATTCAGGTTGTCAAAAATGGCAGAATTTCTTTCTTTTGGCTGAATAGTATTCATATATAAAAATCTATTCATCTTTTGAGGGACCCTTAGGTTGTTTCTATGTCTTGATTATTGTGAATAATGCTGCAATGAACATGAGGGTTCAGGTTTCTCTTCAAAATACTGATTTAATTTCATATCTATCTATCTATCATCTATCTATCTATCTATCTATCTATCTATCTATCTATCTATCTATCATCTATCTATCTATAGATATATATTCAGAAGTGAAATTGCTGGATTATATTGTTTTTAATTTTCAAACAACCTTCATACATTTTATATAGTGGCTGTACCAGTTTACTCCCACCAATAGTGCACAAAAATTTCCTTTTCTCCACATCCTCACCAACACTTATTTTCTGTCTTTTTGATAATAGCTATTCTAACAGGTATTAGGTGATATCTCATTGTTGTTTTGATTTGTATTTTTTGATGGTTAGTCATACTGCGTATCTTTAACGTACCTTTTAGTGTTTGAATGTTTTCTTTGGAAGAAAGACATCTGTTCTTGGAGAAGGTGACCTAGAGTTATAAAAATGTCAGTTTTTTCTAAGTTAATTTATAAAGCAAGTGCAATCTCAGAAAACATTCCAACACATTATTTTATAGAATCAAACAACTGTAGAATTAAACAACATTAAACATGCTGCAAAAATTCATATAGAAAAACAAATATGCAGTAATACACAGGAAAACATGGAAAAAGAACAATTATTTGTGTGTGTGTGTAAACTAGACTTACCAGACAGTCAAACATATTACAAAACCTATATAATTAAAAGAGTTCTACTGGTGCATTAATGGAAAAATAGACAAGTGGGATAGAATAAAAATCCTAGAATTAGTCCTAAATGCATATGGAAATATAGTATATGACAAAGGCAGCATCTCTAACCAATGGTGTAAACATGGACATTTAATAAATGGCGTCAGGACATCTGTGTAGTCATTCGGAAAAAGATAAAATTAAATTTGTAGCTCACACCATACAAAACATTGAACTCCAAATGGGTTAAGGTACTAAATTTAAAAAAGGAAATCATTTATTTATTTATTTATTTTTTTACAAATAGTTTATTGTCAAATTAGTTTCTACATAACACTCAGTGCTCATCCCCAAAGTGCCCTCCTCCATGCCCATCCCCCCCTCCCCCCCACATCCATCAGTCCTCAGTTTTTGTCAGCATTCAAGAGTCTCTCATGGTTTGCCTCTCTCCCTTTCCCCCACCATTTTTTTTTTTTTTTTTACAAATAGTTTATTGTCAAATTAGTTTCTACAAAAAGGAAATCATTTAAATACAAAATTAAATACACATGAATCCCTTTTTCATCCTACATGGGGAAGGACTTTCTACTGTGACTCAAATCCTAGAGACAATAAAAAGATTGATAAATTTGACTACATAAAAATACATATGATAGCTAACACCATAAAATTAGAACACATTCTGACATATTGGGATAAGATATTTTCAACCTGTACTGCAAACAAAAGATTAATTGTCCTAAAACATAGGAACTCTTACAAGTTAAGGGACAAATGACTGAAAACCCAATAGAAAATGTGGGAAAAGACATGAACAGAAAATTTCTAAAAATAAATTTAAAAAAAGTATGATATAAAAAGAGATATAAATGGATCAGAACAAATGCCCAATTCACTCATATTTAGAAAAATGCAAATTCATATAGTACTGAGATACTGTTTCTCTCCTAACACTGGTAAATATTTAAATGTTTGTTTATTTATTATTTTATTATTTTTTATTTTTTTATTGAGAGAGAATGAGCATGAGTGGGAGAGGAGCAGAGAAAGACACACACACACAGAATTTGAAGCAGGCTCCAGACTCTGAACTGTTAGCACAGAGCCCGATGCAGGGCTCCAGTCCACATACCATGAGATTGTGACCTGAGCAAAAGCTGGTTGCTTAACCAGTTGAGCCACCCAGGTGTCCCAACACTGGTAAACATTTGAAAAAACATGGGCATGGAGGAGGGCACGTGTTGGGATGAGCACTGGGTGTTATATGGAAACCAACTTGACAATAAACTTTATATAAAACAACAACAACAACAATAACAACAAAAACCCATGACAACATATTCTTTTGGCAAAGCTGTCTGGAAACAGGCACTTTTATACATTGCTGGTTGGAATACAAATTGATGCAGCCCTTCTGAGGGATTGGCAATATCTGACAAAATTATAGATGCATATATCTTTCAATCCAGCAATCTCTTTGTAGGAATCTACCCTGAAGGTATGCCTTTAACAAAACAAAAATGTATAATCAGAAGCTATTAATCATAGCATAGTTCGTAATTGTAAAATGTTGGAAATAACTAAAATGTTCCTATAATGGGAGAGTGGTTAAATAAGCTATGGTACTTACACATGGAATACTATGAATCCATTAAAAAAAAGAATGAGGGTGATATCTATGAATTGATGTTATCTGATATCCAAGACATGCTGTTTAGTTAAAAAAAAAAAGCACAGGATAAAAGAGTATCTTGATATTGTATGTTTAATATATGAAAGAAAACACCAAGGTATATTGCTTATTTGTGCAAAAGACAATAGGTAGGCTAAATCAGAAACTTAAGAGGTTGATTATTTACTGGGGGAGTGGAAAAAGGACGGAAAGAAGTAGGGAATGAGATTCAGGTAGCAGGGATATGATACATTATCCTAGGTTCTTATTTTATTTTTTTAGTTTTTATAGAAAGATTTATTTAACACAGAACATTTTCCAGCAAAAGGCAATATACTGGAAGAGTTGTTGTACACTGCTCAGTTCATCTTTTTGTATAACTCTGACTCTTGGAACCATAGTCATATTTCAGATTATCTCTGACTTACCCCTAAAAGAACCCATTAATACCAACTAGAATATGGATGAACCCCCAAAATAGAATAGAAATACTAACAAATTAACTGTGTTACTAAAGAAACTAATCACACTGAAATGAATGGGCAAGAAAATAATTAACTTTAGTAACTATGAAAATTATCTTGATTGGATATTGCAAGGCAAAAGGCAAAAAGTACTATACATAAATGCTGTTACGAGTGTCAGGGTCAAATGGATTCTCTTGTAATTTATAAACTTATTTTGTTCCTCTGTTCTGGTGATAATTAGCTTCCACTTTTCTTGTGTCTTATGTCATATGCCTTTTTTAAAATGAACTCTCAAATATGATTTTCATTTAGGATGCATTTGTGGAAAACATTCTCTGCCATTAACTCTTCAAATAGTGCCTCTTTAATTCTTGTTTTCTTCCTTAGGAGCTCTGATTTAATGTATCTTTTTTGTTTCTTAATCTTTCTTTTGTGTATTCTAATATTTTTTACTCTGTGTTTCATTCTGGGTAATTTTTTTCAGCTCTCTTTTCCATGTTATTACTTACTTCTGCATCTATATTTGATTTGATTTTTAATTTGATGACTTTTTAGTTTTAATGACTATGTTTAATATTCCTAGATGTTCTACGTGGTTCTCTTGAAAATCAACCTTTTCATATTTGATTGTCCTATTGTTTCTCATTATACTTTCTATCCTTCCTTTATTGTTTTAAGCATTTTATATTTTGCACACGATAGACCTGGTATCTACTGAATTTGTGGATATATTTGGAGCTTTTGTTTTGTTTTGTTTTTGCTAACTCTTACTTATATTACTTGCTTCTTCAGTGACTTTTAAAAATTTGTTGGCTCACTTTCCTTGGAGGGATTAACTTGAGACCTGGGTTGTATGTGCATTCACCCAAAGAGATATTTACTTCTGCTAAATTCCCGAGGCTCTACAAATTCTGGCCCCAAACCAGTTATGAGGGATAGGCCTGCATTTAGGAATTTTCTAGGAAGACTTCTCCCTTTTTTTCTCTCTCTTATTTCTCCCCATCCATCTAAGAGTTAAGGCAAATCGTATAGGCTTTTTCATCATCTCCTTTTATGAGTTATCTCTTTTTTCTTTCTTATATTGCCTTTAGAGTATCCTGTATTTGTTCAGGTTTCTCATTCTGATTTCTCTTCTTTGCTGGGACCAATTTTTCTTTCCCACCTGATACAGCACCCAGGTATGTCTTCTGTAAAAACCTAAGCCTTAGGCCACCATGGATTAGTAGTTGCCCCTAGGATAAATGCCGATTCAGAACTCTCTGGATTTTTGTTTTTCTCTTTATTTTTGCCCTCTGAGGATTTTCTTTACTTTCTTATTTACTCAGCCAAACATGTAAGAAAATTAAAACAATTTTATTCAGCATTTTTTTGTATTCTAAATTGAAAAGATTTTTCTGGAGGTGCCTGTGTGGCTCAGTCAGTTAAACATCTGACTTCAGCTCAGGTCGTGATCTCACAGTTCTGTCCATGGGTTCAAGCCCTGCATTGGGGTCTGTGCTGACAGCTCAAAGCCTGGAGCGTGCTTCGAATTCTATGTCTCCCTCTCTCTCTGCCCATTCTCCACTCATGTTCTCTCTGTCTCTCAAAAATGAATAAATTTTTAAAAAATTAAAAAAAAAAAGATTTCTCTGGATATTTGGTCAGACTTATTGGCTTTAATGGAAGTCTTTTTTTTTTATTTTGAAGCAGAGAAGGAAATATATACCTTTATTATTCTTATTTTATATCATTGTTATAGTTTCTTTTAATATGAATATATATATATCCATTCATTTCAGTAGGTCATGAAGAGGAGAAAGTGTCAAGGTATTTAATCTTCAATATTGAACTGCGTGTTTAAGTAGACATTTTAAATTTCTATTTTAAAACCTTGCAAAGTATTGTGCTAGATAATTCTGATTAAAATGTTTATCATATAGGTGCAGGATACTTATACCCTGACATTTTGACATAGTCAGTATTTTGAGTTTACAATTTTAATGGTTAAGGATATATTGGCTTTATATTATAATTTACATTCTTTTTCTTCAAATTAAAGCAATAGTGAAAAAATTACTTTGAAAATGTTAATATCTTAGTCAATTTGTGCTACAGTGCACTTAAATGATTTCTAATTTAAACAAAAATATTTTTTTTTTATAGAAACATTTTTCTCAAAGTCATTTTCTTTACATAATCTTTACAAACAAGTTTTGGTTACAAATCAGGGCTTTTCTTCTTTCTCATGAGATTATATCTTCAGTTGTGAGCTTTCCTTTGGGGCCATTGCTTCTAACAGGCACAATGTATGAAGTTCAAATTTTTCAGTCAGATATTTACCACTTGCAGTCCAGCCATTGTCAATTTTGTTTTCTATGAGTTATTCTTATCAGTAATAATATGTGTTACTGGATAAATTGAATTAGAAAGTAAATTTTGTTTCTTAGTCAAATCTTCAGAAAATAAGGAACCATTTCCTTCAGTTATTTCAAAATAATTTAGTTTTCCAAGTTTATTTTATTGCTAATATCGTTTTCCATATTATAGTTAGTTTGTGTATTTTATAATAAGTGCTTAAAGTAGTACATTAAAATGGCGGGGTGAAACAGTATAGTGAAAATGGGGGCCCAGAACACCCTGCATGGACAAGTTTCATACTGTTTTCAGTAAGTATTTGTGACAAGACTATTTGGGAGTTTGGTTGAAAAAGGCAACCTAAGTTATTTGTGTCATAGCTAGGGGTTGAATATTATGTGGAGGGAAGTTTTTAATTTTTTTTTCAGAAAGTGTAGGAATACTTTTTAAGGATTGCAAAAAACAGATAGTTATGTAATTTTAAAAAAGTTTATTTACTTATTTGGGGAGAGAGAGCGAGAAAGAGTGAGAGTGCATGAGTGGGGGAGGGACAGAGAGAGAGAGAGAGAGAATCCCAAGCAGGCTCTGTCCTATCAGCTCAAAGCCTGACATAGGGCTCTATCTCATGACTCTGACATCATGACCTGAGCTGAAATCAAGAGTCAGGAGCTCAACCACCCAGGCGATCCAGTAATTTAATCTCTTACTAATAGTTTACAAGACAGTTTCATAATGGTACTTTTCCCTTTGGTTTTGGTTGTGAAAAGTAAGAAAAAGCCAAAATATTAGAGGAAATATATTTTCTTAGCACCTAGAATGGCTAACCTATACTTTCTCTTTATTGAGTTTAATCATCGTAAGCAAATGGACTCGGACAGAGAAACTGTAAGCAACTGAAATAATGTTTTTGATGGAGAGATTAAAGTTCTAGACACAGAGTTTTCTGAATCATCTAGAGTATTTGCTAAAAATGCAAAATCTTGAATCTTACATCCAAGAAAACAGTAATTTTGGTATGGATCCCAAGAAACTGCATTTTGTAGTAAGCACCCAGGTGGCTCTAATGAATACTAAACTTGAGAATCATTACCAAGAGATATATACATAAGATCAAAGTTGAAATATCTCCAAGAGAAGAATTCAGAGTGACATAGATATATTTTAATTGTGTTTTGAAATAAAATCCAGGATAAATTAAGATGCAGAAAATAATAGTGAATAATGTATCTTATTCATTTAAGTGTCTTAGTCGTTAGGACTTCTTCTTCTTCTTCTTTCTTTTTTTTTTTTTTTTTTACAAATAGTTTATTGACAAATTAGTTTCCACATAACACCCAGTGCTCATCCCCACAAGTGTCCTCCTCCATGCCCATCCCCCCACACCCCCACATCCATCAGTCCTCAGTTTTTGTCAGCATTCAAGAGTCTCTCATGGTTTGCCTCTCTCCCTTTCTCCCACCATTTCACCCCTTCTTCTCCCCCTTGTTTCTCAGTTAAGTTCATCCTAATCCTCCTATACGTGCAAACATATGATATTTGTCCTTCTCTGCCTGACTTATTTCGCTCAGCATAACCCCCTCAAGGTCCATCCATGTTGCTACACATGGCCAGATTTCATTGTTTCTCATTGCCATGTAGTATTCCATGGTATAGATAAACCACATCTTCTTGATCCATTCGTTAGGACTTCTTTTCTAATCTTACTCAACTACTCAAGTTTTTGTTCAGTTGGTTCAGTAAAATGGTGTATTTTTGCCCTTTATTTATTTATGAATTTTAAGAAAGAATCTGAATAGAAATTATATGTCATACTCGGCAAATCATGACTATAGTTGAAGCCAATATTTCTTAAACCCTATAGATGAACACTAGTGTCATATATGATCTTAATATGTGGTTGATAAGGAAATGTATTCATCATTAAATATATCTGTGAAACAATGGTTTAGTAAAGTTGAAAATTTTTATTGTTTTCAGACTCATTAAAAGTGAATATTTATTGTTATTCTCCAAGAGGCATGTATATTAAACACTTCTTAAATTTTTTTTGACCAAGAACCATTTTTTAATGGGATTTCTGTCACATATTTTGATACTAGTGTTCTCAAGAAAGCAATTTGTGGACTCCTTATTGAAAGCTATGCCACATTTTTACAGGCCATAGCAACACACTAAAAAATCAGGATAGATCTTTAGAAAACTGAATCTATAAGTGTAGATAAATAAAATGAAGTAAGTGCCAACCCTCTGGTTTGATTTTTGTTCTTGAGTGTATTTTTAGATCTTCCATTTGTACTAGATTGTAAACAAAGAAGCATCACATCTTAGATAAATAACATGTTTTATCATTCTTGCATGTCAAAGTGTTTTGTTTTGAGTGTAATAATACCCATTATACACAGAAGGGAGCAATAATAACTTCCACATTGTTAAGAACCACTAGGTAGAAGTAAGCGTTTGTGTGTAAGAATTTGAACAAAATAGGGGCGCCTGGGTGGCTTAGTCGGTTAAGCGTCCGACTTTCGCTTAGGTCATGATCTCGCGGTTCGTGGGTTCGAGCCCCGCGTCGGGCTCTGTGCTGACTGCCAGCTCGGAGCCTGCAGCCTGTTTCAGCCTGTGACTCCCTCTCTCTCTGACCCTACCCTGCTCACGCTGTCTCTCTCTGTCTCTCTCCTAGAAATAAATAAAACCTAAAAAAAAAAAAAAAAGAATTTGAACAAAATAGGACAAAGGAAAAAAATTACTTCTTGTCTTACTTTTAGCCTTCTTCAGGCATATCATCTTTCAATTACTTACAAATCATATCTCTTTGTCCTCTATTCTTCAGAAATATAGCAGAGCTCAAAAGCTCCATATGTGACTTTTTCGTTTAGGCAGCACTTTTGGGATATGTTAAAAACGGCAATGATAAATAATTTTCAGAAAAATCTAGATTTTTAGGCTGTCATTTTATTTAGTAAATGAAAGTGAAGTTATAAAAGTTTAAAGAGAATAGTGTATCAATAAGCAGGTGTTTAGATGATTTCATTGTTTCTTCAATTTTGTATAAAAATATTGAAGATAAAATAAGTATTAAATGCAACTCAATTTATAAATACCTAGTGTCCACTGTGCAATAAGAGCTATGGGTATGATGGTGATAGGAATGTAAAGCTTTCTCCATGAGCTCACGGTCTAGCAGGTAAGAGACATATTTAACAAAAAACTGTATGTGCAACAAATACTTTAAGGGAAGTACAAGATATTATTTTAGCTAGTTAGGAAAGAGATCCTTTGGAGTTGATATTTCAGCTGACTTTATTTTAGGAGACTGTTAATGATGGTGATGGTAGGGAGAGAGTAGAATGCTAATATTAGGTCAAAGTCCCATAGGCAAGAGAGAGAGAGAAAGGCTTTTGTGGCTACTAACAGAACCCAACATAACATAGAGTAAAGGGGGATAGTGCTAGGTGAAGTTAAAGGAAATGGATTATCAGGGCCTTATAGGCCATAGTACAAATTTTCTACTTTATTTGAAATGGGCAATAATTGAAAGATTAAATTAAGGGGATTTCTGTGTGTCATGATCAAACTTAGAGGTTCGAAAGGTCATTCTGGCTAGAGTGTAGGAGCAGTAAGCCAAGGTACTTGTGTTCATGCAGTTGCAAGATGTTGGTTAGTTGGATTTGGTTAGTGGCAGTGGGAATGGAAAGAAATGGATATATCAAGAGATATTTATTATATAAAATGTATAGATTTGATAATTGATTAGAATTCAGAAGTAACAGAGAGGAAGGTGTCAAGGATGACTCAGCAGCATCTGACTGCATCTTGGTGAACGGTGGAGATATTTCAAGACATAGGAAACAGTGGAGGGGGGAGAATAGGACTTTTTTTTGTAGTAGAACCACTTACTATTTCATTAGAGTAAGGAGGTTAAGGGTTAAATTGGGGCCATTTTTGTTTTGTTTTGTTTTTTTGATTGTTTATTTGTTGTTAACAAATTGAAGAATGGACATTTTGGAAAAATTTCATTGTGGAAAATGGGAAAACAATCTGGATAGGGAAATATTACTACCTCAAGTGAGGGCCCACTTGAGCTGATCACTAATCTGTAGTAACGCAAATCTTTCCTGTTGTGTGATTTTACTTAAACTATGTCTAGTAACCAAGATGCTGGTATACGTTAGGCAAATAAGTTTTATCCAGTGTTGGACATTTTCTGCACTGGATCGATTGAGAATTATGTATACTTACTGTTCACACCCAGTCTCCTATAATCTTCTCTTGAGTTCAGTCATCTTGCCTTCCACTTCACTACACCAGTCCTGTTAGGATCCCAGCTGTGTCACCAGTGACCACACATTG
Organism: Hyaena hyaena; assembly: GCF_003009895.1. Taxonomy (NCBI): domain Eukaryota; kingdom Metazoa; phylum Chordata; class Mammalia; order Carnivora; family Hyaenidae; genus Hyaena; species Hyaena hyaena. Next base: position 135,188 of record NW_024081297.1, on the reverse strand, counting down.
ACCTAGTCCCCCACCTCCTGATACTTATCAGTAGCCTTTAACATAGTGGCTCCCTTCTTCCTCCTTGAAACACTTAAATCCACTTGGCTTTAAGAATGCCACAGACTTTTGATTTGGCTCTCACCTCACTAGTTGTTCATTCTTAGTCATCTTAGCTAGATCTTTCTTTTTGTTTTCCCTCATATCTAAATACTGGGGTGTCTCAGTTCTTAAGTCACTAGTCTTGCTCATTTCTTTCCCTTCTGCACCCTATTATTCTTGTCTTTTTTGTCTATACATACTCCCTAGATTATTGTGTTCACCCCCATAGCTTAATTTATATAATTCCAACTTCTAAATTATTTATACCTTAAATGAAGCCACTTCTGTCTCTTGCCTTGAGTGTTTAATAACTTCCTACTATCCACACAGCAGCCAGAAGGACACTTTAAAATGGAATTAAATCATGATATTTACTTAAAACCTTCCAGTGACTTCCCTTTATCTGAAAAAAAAAAAAAAAAAAAAAAAAAAGCTAAAGGCCTACATAATAGGCTACACTATGTTTTCAACATAGTCTTCTATCAGAATTCACTTCTGTTCATTCTGCTCTGGCATCTCTGGCTTTTTTGCTGATTGTTCAACATGCATAGCACATTCTTACCTTAAGATGTTTTTTACTTTGTTCTCTTTTCCTGGAATACTTTATCCCTGGGTAATTACATGGCTTGCTCCATCCCTTCCTTTAGATGCATATATAAAATAATGCATTTCTTTACTCTTCATTTGTTATCCCTTTACCCTACTTTAATACCGTACTTTAATTTTTCTCCAGAGCATTTATCACTACCTGACATATGTATTTATTTTTAATGTAATTTTAGGTTTTTCCCCTTTACACTTGAACATAGGTTCCATTAGAATAGAAAATCCATCTGTTATTTTTCATTCACTGCCATAATCTCTGTGCTTCTCAATAAATTTTTGTTGTGTTAATAAATGTATCTTTTTTATTGAGAGGCTGTATCATACAAAGGTAAAAATGCTAAATCTAATGTAAGATGGACCTGAATTCTCAGTCTAGCTTTGGCTTTATGTAAGCCATTTACTTTCTCTGAGCTTCAGCTTTGTTATTTGTAAAACATGGCAGCTAGAACTATATGAATTCTAAGGACTTTTCTATCCCTAAACAGTGTCCGTAATCCTATAAATCTTCATTCTTTGGCCTCTTTCACAGATGTTTTGCTATAGCATCTGGGTAAGATGTCTGCAGGATGATGTTATGGAGGCCCTCTATAAGGTGGTATGTGCTGGTAATACACGGCTTCTTTGTTTAGACATTTGTAAAATATATGAGGAGCTCTCAGACATGGCTTAAGAACTTTTTGTACCTCCATCAGTGTCATGGGCTTTTCCTGATACGAAGGAATGAAATATGATTGAATACCCAAAAATGATGCCATTTTTTTCACAATGGATTTGCCAAGCTATGAACTTTGACGTAGGAGTGATTTAAAACCACAACTCCTTATAAATAAACAAAATTGATAGTGTAGTCTCTTCAGATTTCAAGCTGAAGTTGAGAAGGTCATCAAAGGTATATTATTTTAAAACCCTAATACCTTAAGAACTAGAGAGTGCAAATAGTATTAAACTGTATTGAATATGTTATTTAATCTATACTGGACTTTTTCCATGGGTGGTGCCTTAGTGAACTCTCTTGGCAGGCTGGTTGCTTATTCTTTAATAATTTTCAAACCACTCATATACTGTGTTCCATTTCTCTTCTCTACAGCACTTCAAAGATGATATCTTCTTATACCATGAGCTTCATAATTCAACACAAATTGCTGAAACTGTACCTTAAAAGGCCTTTCTTTAAGATTCAGAGGATATTGCTTAAATAGATTGTATCTTGTGGCCCTAATAAAAACATTTATACAGCAACAGTCCCAGAATTATTGAATAAATATTTGTACTATTATAAAGCAGTGGAGAAAATCACAATGAAGGAAGCATTTATTACAACGTTTCATAAAGTTAGTAGTCCATAAGAATATGCCTCAAGTTCGCTATTGTTAAAACTTTAATATTAACAGGTTCAGATGGTTTGGATGAGAAATTGCTATTTCCAACTTAGTTTTGGGGAAAGGAAAGATTTTAAGACATTCTTGATTTTTTTTTTTCATTACTCTTTAAGGTTATAAGCTTTTGTGGTTTGGGACTATTAAGAAATAATATATTATATGGTTTTATTTTGGGCTTAAAGGAATTGCTTAACTGTGCATTATCCTGAAATAGGGATGTATAAAAAGAAACAGATCATTAGAGATAGAATCATTTAAAAATAACATTTTTATTTAAAAATTAAAAAGTAGTCATTTGAGATGTTCCATGTTTGAAATAACTTGCTACCATCTATAGAATAGTAAAGATTAGTTGTATTGCTTTTGTTCATGATGGCCTTATTTGTGGTTAAAATAAACAGTGGTAGATGATTATGTAATCATTTGCATAATGTGATAATTTTCAATATCTTGAATCTGAAGTTGTCCTGGATTCTTAACCTCAGCGGTGTGCTTAATCGGAAGAAGGTTTTAGAGGGTAACCAGAAGGGATGGTGGGAGTGGGAGGGAAGGGGGGACGGAGGGAGGTGGAATGTAAAGATATTGCAATAGTGTTCAACTGTAATTTTTTTTTTAGGGTCTCCCATTACCTTCCGAATCTTGAAATTATTTTTCTTAGAATTTTTTCATTTTTCTTTTTGCAAAATTTCTTCCTTTTCTAATTTTTCTAATCCAGCTGACTTCATATTTATCCCCCTTTTCTCTCTTCTTATATTTCAACCAAGAATAGGCTATAAAGCATTTTAGGAAACATTTTACCAGCTTAAAGATGATAAAAATGAGAACTTGGCCAAGGTAAGGCTGCCTAACTTTTCTGTGCTGTTATTCCAGTGCATCCAGAATGTATTTCCCTCCTTTACCTCTTTATTGGCTTTGTGGACTATTTATATCACCAGGCAACTGGGCTTCTGGTGCTTGATTATGTTTTGTTTTTGTTTGTTTTAAGCACTTGATAAATGTCAATCAGGAGCCTCTGGTTCTCAAACTACAATTTTGGAGGATTGATTTGGATACTCCAGAAAACTGCATTAGCTTTATATGCTACTAGGACTCCATTTAGCATGAGAAGAACTTGTTTCCTGATTCAGTGATCATTTAGGAATGCCAGCATGCTGGCTTAGTTCATATGATCTTCAAACTATACATTTTATAAAACTGTCAAGTTATTGATAATCCATTCAAATTAAATCACCCTTCCACTATTGTTTATTTACCTGATTCTTTGTTGACTCCCTGCAAATACTGGGAAGTAGATGAGAGCATCCTAAATGTGCAGTCCTCCCCTGCAAGAAGAATAAGGAAGGAAAAGAGACTATTTTCATAGCATCCACTACATACTATGGTAGTTAAAAAAACCCATGGTTCAAAAACCAAAATGAGAAATGGAAGAGAAAGCAATGTGATAGAGAACCACAGAAATACAGAGTGATAAGAGATTACTATAAACAATTATATCCTAACAAGTCAAGTAACTTAGGAAAAAAAGAGGTAATTCCTAAAAATTCACAAGTTACCTAGAGTGAATCATGAATTTTGAATCCAAGATGTTGGAAATTTTAGATCAACAACAAGAATTAAAGTTGAATTAGAAATCAAAAATCTCTCAGCATAAAAAAGTCCAAGACCACATGGCTTCATTGGCAAACCACACCAAACATTCAAAAAAAATTAATGACAATTTTAGTCAAAATTTTACAAATAATGAAATAGAAGGAACACATTCAAAATCATTCCATTGGGTCAGGGCTACACTGACACCAAAGTAGGACTAAAACAGTACAAGAACAAAATAGTCTAGTTTGTCCAATATAAGAAGTACTACTCTGACTTTCTTGTGACATCCATTTGCATGATAAATGTTTCTCCACCCCTCATTTTAGATCTGCGGGTGCCTTTAGGTCTAAAAGGAATCTCTTGTAGGGAACATATAGAAGGGTCTTGGTTTTTAATCCATTCTGATGCCCTATGTCTTTTGATTGGAGCATTTAGTCTGTTTACATTCAAAGTAATTATTGATAGGCATGTATTTATTGCCATCTTATTACTTGGTTTTTCATAATTTCTGGAAATTTTCTCTGGTTGTTCCTTTGTCAATTTTATTCTCTCCTTTGTACTCAAAGAGTTCCTTTTAATATTTCTTGCAGGGTTAGTTTAGTGGTCCTTTAGTTTTGTTTTTCTGGGAAACTTTTTATATCTCCTTCTATTCTGAATGATAGCTTTGCTGGATAGAGTATTCTTGGCTGAAAAGATTTTTCCCATTCAGCACTTTAAGTATATCATGCACCTCCCATCTGGCCTGCCAAATTTCTGTTGAGAAATCTCCAGCTAGCCTTATTGGTTTTCCGTAGTAAGTTAAGGACTTCTTTTGTCTTGTTGCTTATAAGATTTTTTCTTTATTTTGTAAATTTAATTACAATATGCTTTGGTTTTGGTCCACCTCTGGTGATTTTGATGGGAATTCTTTGTGCCTCCTGTATCTGGATGTTTGTTTCCTTAACAAGTTCAGGAATGTTTTCTGCTATTATTTATTGAAATAAATTTTCTATACCCTTTCTTTTCTTCTGGGACTCCTATAATATGAATGTTTTTACATTTGATAGAATCATTAACTTCTTATATTCCATTAGTCTTTCTCTCTTTTGTTCAGCTTCATTATTTTCCATTATATTGTCTTCCAGATTATTAATTCATTCCTCTGCTTTTCCAGCCCACTCTTCATTGCATTAAGTCTGTTTCCAATCTCATTTATTTCATTCTTTATCTCTGACTGATTCTTTTAAAAATTTTTAACCTTTTTTGTAAGGGTCTCTCTGATGTCTTCCATTCTTTTCTCAAGCCCAGTGAGTGCCCTTATGATTGCTGCTTTATACTCTCCATCAGGCATATTACTTATATCTGTTTCATTTAGATCTCTTAACTTGGTCTTATGTTGTTCTTTGATTTGGGATGAATTCCTCCATCTTGGCATTTAGCCTAGTCTCTGCCTTTTTCTGTGTGTTAGAAAATCCACTTATGTCTCCTGCTTCTAAAAGCAATACCCTTATGAAGAAGAGGTCCTGTAGTGCCCAGTGTCTGGTGCTTCAGGGAGTTTGCTTTAAGGGCAAACTGTAGTGCCCAGTGTCTGGTGCTCTCAGGTGTGTGCTCTGCAGCTGTGTGTGGGTGCTTTGTCCTTCAAGAATATGAAGTAATCTGTTGTAATCTTACCTCAGGTTATTAAGATGCCAGGGTCATGCCACTACTGAGTCTTCCTACTGACCTCATTCCTAATGATCAGCCGAGCAGAGACTTTTATCATGATATCTCTGAATTGATTGTACTTAGGCAGCCATCACAGCTCAAATGGTTGTTTACCAACCTGACTGAGGATGCTGTGAGATACAGCTGGATGGTAAGACAGGGTTGGATGAAAAAAGACTTGGCATATTCTAAGGCAGATGAATATAGATACAGGTGTTTCAGGGGGGTTTTCTTGACTTTATACTGGTTGTTCTTAGGTTTCAAATCTGCAGGCTTTCTACTGGAACTTTTACCCCTGACTCCTTTGGTGCTCAGGCCTTAGAACTCAGACTGGAATTACACCATCAGCTCTTCTTAGTCTGCAGCTTATTGACTGCAGATCCTGGGACTTCTCAGCGATAATAATTATTGATTTATAATGGTATTTGAGTGGGAGCTTGGAAAGATGCTAGATTAGGAAGACGTGGAGCTCACCCCATTCCATGTTTTCAACTAGATATTGTTCTCATCCAATTCAACAACCCAGAGAGTGCTCTGAAGACTGGCAGAACAAACTCCATAACTCAATATAGGGAAGAAGCTGCAAAGGAAAGGTTAGAAAGGCCTAAAAGGCAGAGGGAAGCTGCCCATTGGAGGGAGGGAGCTGTATACACCGAGAGGGCAGAGTCATGGGTCCCTGTACCAGGGAGTCCACATGGGAAAACTAATTCCCATAATGTTTTACTTTATTTTTAAAAATGTTTTATTTATTTCTGAGAGAGAGAGAGAGAGAGAGAGAGACAGCATTAGAAGAGGAGGGTCAGAGAGACAGGGAGATACAGAATCTGAAGCCGGCTCCAGGCTCTGAGCTAGCTGTCAGCACTGACCCCGACACGGGGCTTGAACCCATGAACTGTGAGATCATGACCTGAGCTGAAGTCGGACGCCCAACCTAATGAGCCACCCAGGGACCCCATGTTTTACCTTAAAAGCAGAGGGACTGATTCTGTAAGCTTATAAAAATAGTGGTACTTGAGCCTGGAGCTTTAAAACATCTATTCACTTGGCGAGCCAGGAGGGTGAGTGACAGCTGAGTTGCTGCCCTTAAAGAGACTGCAGCTGGTATGGAGAAGCGAATGCAAAATGACAGTTGACACCATATTTCTGTAAAAAATCAGTCAAAGAATTCACAAAAAGGATATAAAATATAATAACATATAAATGAAATGTGGAGAGAAGAATAAGTTCAAACTTAAATGACTGTCAACTTAATATAGAATACTATATGCAGAGGAGGTTATATATAAACCCAATAGTAACCGTATATCATAGTAACCATATATCAAAAGAGTAGCCATATATCAAAACTACCAATAAATATGCAAAGAATAAGAGTAAGAAATCCAAATATATCACTAAAAAATCAACAAAATGTGAAAGAAGGAAAGATAAGAAAGGATCATAGAAAATCTTCAGAAATAACCATAAATCAAATAATTTGTGGAAATTGGAAACAAAATATTCCTCCAGTGGGGAAAAACTGAGAGCTTTTCATCTATGGTCAGGAACAAGACAGGGAGGTCTATTCTCACCACTGTTATATAACACAGTAACGGAAATCCTAGCTACAGCAATCAGACAACACAAAGAACTAAAAACGATTCAAACTGACAAGGAAGGCAAATTTTCATTATTTGCAGATGACGTAGTACTTTATATAGAAAACCCTAAAGACTCCCCCAAGTAATTACTAGAACTGATAAATGAATTCAGTAAAGTTGCAGGATACAAAATCAACATACAGAAATCTATTGCCTTTCTATATACCAATAATTAATCATCAGAAAGAGAAATTAAAAATCAATCCCAATTACAATCACACACAGACAAAAAGACACCTAGAAATAAACCTGACCAAAAAGGAGGTAGACCTGAATTCTGAAAACTATGAAACACTGATGAAAAAAATTGAAGATGACACCAAAAAAAAAATGGAAAGACATTCCATGTTTATGGATTGGAAAAATAAATGTCTATGCTATTGAAAACAACCCATGCTCTTAGTGCACTCCCTATGAAAATACCAATAGCATTTTTCATAGAGATATAACAAATAATCCTTACATTTGTGTGGAACCACAAAGCACCCCAAATAGCCAAAGCAACCTTGGAAAAAAAAAAAAAAAAGCAAAGCTGGAAGCATCACAATTCCAGACTTCAAGTTACATTACAAAGTTGTAGTGATCAAAACACTATTGTACTGGCACAAAAATGGACACATAGATCAATGGAACAGAATAGAAAACTCAGAAATGAAACCACAACTATGGTCAATCAATCTTTGATAAAGCAGGAAAGAATATACAATGGGAAAAAGATAGTCTCGTCAACAAATGGTGTTGGGGAGAATGGACAGCCACATGCAAAATGTGGCTTTATGCACATTTATGCACTCTTTATGCAAAAGAATAAAACTGGACCACTTCTTACACCATACACAAAAATAAATTCAGAATGGATGAAAGATCTAAATGTGATAAATGTGATACCTAAAACCAGAGAAATCCTTCCTAGAAGAGAACGCATGCTAACCTCTTTGACATCAGCCACAGCAACTTCTTTCTAGGTATGTCTCTCGAGGCAAGGGAAACAAAAGCAAAAATAAACTATTGGAACCACATCAAAATAGAAAGCTTCTTTACAGTGAATGAAATAATCAACACAACTCAAAGGCAACCTACAGAAGGGAAGAAGATATTTGTAAAAGACATATCCAATAAAGGGTTAATATCCAAAATATATGAAGAACCTGTACAAGTGAACACCAAAAACCCAAAAGAATCTAAATAAAAAATTGGCAAAAGCCATGAACAGACTTTTCTCCAAATAAGTCATAGAGATAGATGGCCAATAGACACATTAAAAACCACTCAATATCACTCATCATCAGGGAAATTGAAATCAAACCTACAATGAGATATCACCTCATACCTTTCATAATGGTGAAAATCAACAACACAAGAAACAACAGATATTGGCGAGGATGTGGAGAAAAATAAGTCCTCATGCACTGTTAATGGGAGTGAAAACTGGTGCAACCACTATGGAAAATTGCATGGAGTTTCCTCAAAGAGTTAAAAATAGAACCACTTTATGACCCAGCAATTATACCCATGAGTATTTAACCCAAAGAACACAAGAACACTAATGCAAAAGGATACATGCATTGCTATGTTTCTAGCAGCAATATTTACAAGAGCCAATATATGGAAGCAGCCCAAGCATCAATAGATGAATAGTGGTAAATCTATTCAGTGGAGTATTATTCAGCCACAAAAAAAGAATGAAATCTTGCCGCTTGCAATGACACAGATAGAGCTAGAGAGTATAATGCTAAATGAAGTCAGAGAAACACAAATACCATATGAGTTCACTTATACATAGAATTTAAGAAACAAAACAAACAAAGGCAAAAAATGAGAGACTGAGAGATATAAATCAAGTAACAGACTCATAGAGAACAAACTGATGATAATCAAAGGGAGGTAGGAGGGGAGATGAGTGAAATCAGTGATGGGAATTAAGGAATGCACTTGTGGTGAACACAGTGTGTTGAATTACTGTATTATACTCCTAAAACTAATATAACACTGTATGTTAGCTAACTGTAACTAAAATAAAAAATTGTGATGCTGTGGGATATTTTGGGAGTAGTGGAAAGCACTTTGAAATGTGTCAGCTCAGTGATGGTTTTACCAGGGACTTGTTTCAATTCCAGTGATAAGCTACTCTCCGTCCCCTGCCTTTTCCAGATTGGAAGTCATATTTTTTGCATGTTTTATACATACTCTTTATACATGCCTCAGATCCTCACCTTAACACTGAATGTTTGGAGTCCCAGATCTCCATCTCTGTAAGTCTCATGTGCTAATCCCCAGTACCCTGAGTCATCTTTCACTTCCCAGGCCTAGAGCCACTAGGTTGCTGCATGACCAAAGTATGGGGGAATTTGTTCTGCGTGAGAGTGAGATGGGAAATGGGGGTACAGTACAAGGTGGATACTGTGGCTTTCCTTTTTCCCCTCTATTAACTGCTCAAGGTAGAGTTTTTCCTTGCAAACCTTCCAAACAAATATCCTGTGCTGAGAGACCTGCTGGAGCTCTTCATGGATTTTCATGAAGCTAGTGATTACACATTGCACTGCATTGCTTAGCATATTTAATTAACAGACCAACCAAAAGAATCTAGAATGATAGAGAAAAAATTTTCTTCCTCTACAGCTTCTATCTTCTAAAAGAAGTATGAGCACTTTTATTTTTCTCCTGCTTTGTTTTCTAGGTGATCGTATGTAAGATATACCAGTATTTGAAATTTGACAAAATTAAGATCTATATCTATATGATATAAAGCATTTATATATAATATATATTTTTATTATTTATTTTGAGAGAGAGAGAGAGAGAGAGAATGAGAGAATGAGTGGTAGAGGGGCAGAGAGAGAGGGAGAGAGAGAATTCCAAGCAGGCTCCATGCTGTCAGTACTGAACCTGACATGGGGCTAGATCTCATAAACAGAGATCATGACCTGAGCTGAAATCAAGAGTCAGACTTTTAACCAACTGAGCCACCCAGGTGCTCCTATAATATGTATTTTTAAATAAAATATATATATTTTAAAATCTGATTCCATCTGTTGTTGAATCTTTCCCTAACTGTCCTATTATTTTCTCCTTCATACAACATCTAATTCTATCCACAATTCACTGATTTTTCAAAAAGATCCTTTATTAACAATGAGCTTGGAGTTTGCTTTATTTTTGTATCATATCATGCACAAATGTTTTAAACTTCAGAATACTGTAAGAAGACAGTTAATTACTTGTGTTTTTATTTTTTATACATTCCTAGAAAAATACGTAGCCAATTTTATAGCCGTCCTTTTGCTTACCACACCTACATTGTATGTTCTCAATAAATGTTTCTTGAATGAAGAATGACAGTAACATCAGGCCAGTAAAATCTACATGCCACCTAGATTTTCTTTAGGTTTTCTTTCCCCCTTTAGATCATTTCTTAACTTTTCTGTAAAGCGTCTCTTTATACACAGCTTTTGCTGTTGAAATTTTTAACTCAGAGGGAGTTGATTGCATTACTTAAGTTTTTCAGAAATTCTATTGACTTCTTGTTATAGATCAGATTGATTTTGAAATTACTTTGGAGAGACCCAATGAGTTTTGCAATTGAGGTTGTATGTTCAGAGAAAGGTATTATCTCAGTAGGATAATAGTCATTACACAAGATTTTTTAGCTATTAAATATAAAAGAAAGACATATCAGTACATTTATAACAACAACAACCAAGAAGTAAATTCTTTCAGCCTCAGAGATGCTGCAGTTTGCAATGAGGAGTCAATAGAGTTGTTCACATTTAAATGTTAATAATGGCTTGTGTAAAGATTACTTTGTACTTATCTCTATGCAGCACCCCTGTTGGGATACTTGCATGGAAGACAATGTAAACACCCTGACCGTTTGATATAGACTTTATAGTTATTTTAGTCTCTCATTATGCTTAAATGTCCATGAAGAAATAAGGAGTTCTTTTCATTTGCTAAGAAATTGAGTAAATTGATCTGTCTTTATATTAGTTAATAGCAGCTTCCGTAACAGATAAATCAGAGGCTTTATACAATAATAATTTATTTCCTATTTACATCAAAATCTAATATAAATTATTAGATTACATCAAAATTACATTAAAATATTACATCAAAATCTAATGTAAATGTACATGGACAGTGGGTTTTCCCTCTGGTGGTTACTTGAGAACTTAGGCTTCTTGTATCTTGTGGTTCCGCTATTTGCCATCTTCAACAAGCAGTTTGGGGGAGGAACTCTAGACCTTCTGTTGGGTCATTAGCAGCAAAAAGTGTACATGATGAAGGGGATCACCTGTGAGAAGTTTTTACTGGCCAGGCCTGGATGTGAAATACATTACTTCTGCCCCCATTCCACAAGCCAGAAATCAGTTATATGACCACATCTAAATGAAAAGAAAGCTGGGAATTACAGTTTGGCTGGGTATCTAAGAGTTTTGGTGTTGAGTAGTAACCTCTGACATAGTTCCTAAATAGCATTTTGATTCTAAAGGTTTGAGGTATCTCGACTAGATCATTTGGTAGAACATGTGATCTTAAAAGATTTGAAGATATTTTTAAATATAAATCATTTCTCAACATTTTTCTAATGTTATTCTTTCTAAGTCACATCCATCAACTTAATGATAAAAGCTGCCTGCTCTATGGAAAACAAAATGAGGTGAATATCAGGTTGCATAGACAGAAAATAATTTTTAAAGGATTCAAGACTCTTGAGCGATTTGTTTTTCTTTTTGACTCCAAAATATTTTATTTTTCAGCCTCCTAAGGGAGTGAAAACATACTTTTAAAAGTGGATGCAGACAAATTTGCCTTGGACTTTTGCTGGCTAGATTTTTGTTTCTAGACTCAAAGTGAAATTTTAGGATCTGGAGTCTTAAGAGCTTGGGAGTCTTTTCATGATCTCAGCATGAAAAATCATATCTCAATAAAAAAATGACCAGTGTAAAATTTAATATTTATATCACCTCAAATAATGTTAAATATTCTAAGATTTTGGTTATAGTCACAAGTTTTACAAAGCTAAGTGATCTCATTTTTAGGTTTGACATTGGCTGCCTAAATAATATTGCCTAGCTTTGGATGGTGTTATCACAAGATAAGGTATTATCCATTCTGTTTTTTTCTTTGTTGAGGTATAACTGACAATAAAATTATATTCTAAAGTGTACAATGTAATGATTTGATATACATATATTGTGAAAGAATTTCACCCATAAAATTAATGAACATTTTCATCACCTCACATATTTACCTTTTTTATTTTCAGTGAGACTATTTAAGTTCTACGTCTTACAAATTTCAATTATATAATACAGTGTTACCAACCATTGTCACCATGCTATACATTAGATTCTTAGACCTTATTCATCTTGTAACTGAAAGTTTATGATATTATTCATCCTTGATTCAAATTGTCATTCATACAAAAGTGAATATGGAACGTTATACTGGAATGAACAGAATGTGATTAAAACACAGAGAGAGCTGAATTTTGAAAGATGATTGGAAGTTTGGTCCATAAGAAAAAAAATAAGGATTATTTTGCCTAGGCAAATAGTATAAGCAAAGTCCTAGGGTCATGAAGAGAATGGTGTTTAGTGAGTGTTGACTAAGCCCATGTAGCTAGAAGATAATAGGGATACTTGGTATCTTACATTTCTTGACATCCTTCATCATACATTATGCCGTGGCATTAACCAAGGAATTTGACTAGTGTGGTGGGAAAGCCTTGAAATTCCATCAGATGAAAAATAGTGAAGAATGCTTGAAGGGTTCTTGAGGGATGTGTAGGATGAAATAAGGCTTTAGAAAAGCTTGGACACTCTTGAAATATTTGAAGGGCATGTAATGAAGGATGCAACTTTAGTCTGTGTGGTCTAGAGAAAACAGATGTGACTAAGGGATGAGAGTTAACTTGGAGCTGTCCCAAGATTACAGAGCTCACCTCAGTGTTGGTAACTGGAGACCAGATAACCCTTTGTTGGATTAGTATAAAAGGCATTATATGTTGACTTTAAGATGTTATGATTTGGTGGATTTTGGGAAGTGTTGTAACATAGACTGTTTAACTGGACTTTGTGAATATGAATCCAGGCTTCAGAACTTACTAGAAGGATATGGGCAAGATATTTAAACTTTCCACATCTGTCAATAAGGCTGCAGTAGCACTGACTGCAAAGGATATTTGTGAAGGTTAACTGAGATAATCTATGCTTAGCATAGTTCCTGGCACATGGTAAATATGCTATAAATATTAATCCTTATCGTTATCATCATTATCACATGCTAGATAAATTATTCTTCCTTATGATCTGCAATGGGCAACACTGATATAGAGCAAAGGTTGACAAATATTTTCTATAATGGGCCTAATAGTAAATATAGGCTGTGTGGGTCATTGACAGTCATTGTTGCACATTCTTCTATGTTTTTGTTTGTGTTTTTACAATGCTTTAGAAATGTTTAGTTTAGTTTAGTTCATTTGCCATATAAAACAGGATAAGGGATAGATTTGGTCTATGGGCTGTAGTTTCCTGACCTCTGATACACATGAATAGAGAAATTAACATAATAATGAGCAGCATAGAATTAAGAGAAAGCTACTGTGCTCATTAAGTTAAGATAATAAAAATCAATGTTTATAGAGCATACATATATGAATGGGACATTTCAGGTCTAGACTTGGAAAAGGAAAAGGGTGCTTGTATGTCAGAGCTCCTTAGATGGAAGAGGAAGAAAGTAGAATCACAAAAATGCCTATTATAGCATCAGATATAAATGTTATGTAAGAGCCCCAGAATAGCATGATGGCTGTAAACATGTCAGATATAAAAGCCAAGAGCCTAATTACAGTTCCCATCTAGTCTAATCCTGTTACCATTAGCAACAGGGAGGACAGCATCTGGGTTTGCTATTCTACCAGTCTGATTTTTCTAGTCTTCCTTATTCACTCTCCCCCTCCAACTCCTCCTTTTCCAAGCAGTTGCTGCCACTGTAGAGTACTATGGGGAAAGAGATAGCCAAAGATATCTGCTGGTTGCTTTAAGCTAGGTCTCCTGGGGGAAAAGGATAGTCCCTTGGTGGACTTTTTATAGGTCAGGATTGGTCCCTTGCTTTGGAAATCCTGTAATAAATTTTTAGTTCATTCAAAAGATATTAATTTCTGGAAATAGATTCATGCTAACCTATTTCTATAAAGTTTGGTAGGCTTCAAAATAAGACATTGATTATTTTCAGTATTTTTTTCCTCATTCCAACCCTCATCCCTATTACTACTTCCACTCGAGAAACCAACTTAGATAGTACAAGATTGTTTGGTTAGCAAAAAATTAGACAAAAGAAGTTTAGATAGCCTTGAGAAATGTGTACCCAAAGCTAAGGCAGCCTGATGGATTGCCTTTTTCTACTCTAGGAATATTTGTATCAAGAACCAGGAGTCAAAGTACCTTTCCTTCTAGATAGTGCTGAATTAAGACTGACAAACTATTACTTCCCAATTCCCTTTTCTATTAGTCACCAATGCACTATTTCCTCCAGAGCAAGTGGATAGTTTATAGCTTTCTAAAGCGATTGTGTGAACATTTCAGAGCCTGCTATGTACTAGGTAGCATGTTATGTCATGGGAATATGGTGATGAATAGAAAGGAAATTATTGCCCTCAGGTAACTCACAGTTAAAATATGGTACATTGGCTATGAGAGAGGTAAATATAGGCACAGAACACAAAACAAAGTCTCCAAACTTAGCGTGCAGGATCTAAGGTAAAGTGATGTTGGAGGTGTGGTAGTGGGTAAGAGGTATTTTTCAGAGACAGAGAACATTATGTGTAAATGTGTAGAAGAGCCTGTAGAGGATGCCCAGCTAGCTGCAGATAATTTTGTGCAGCTCTAGTGATGGGCAAGAGCGGGGAGAATGTCAGGGGCCAGGTTGTGAGAGTCTTGTAGATTATGGTAATGAATTCATATTTCATTGAAATGGCAATTGGGAATCTTCTTTTTTGTTGTTAGTACAGATTGATATTCTAATGGTTTATAACTTGGTTTTACTAATGGGTGACTTTTATTGAACTTGTACTAAATTTTCTGTATAGAAAACCTCACTTAGAGCTAATGGTGATTGATTCATGCAATTGGGTTTATAGCTATTTGTATTTTTAAAAGAATGATGTATAACAAGCCATCCAAAAATACCAATGGTTTAGAATAACAGTCTTTTATTCTCATGGATCTCTGGGTCTGTGGGATCCATGGGTTCTCATGGATCTAGTGGACCTTAAAATTATTTGATCAGGCTTAGATTGGATAGGAGATCTGTTCTGGGTTCATGCTAAAGCTCTCTGGGGATGATTGAACCATGTTATATTCAACTGGAGTGGCTCTGACACATGTCTTTCTAAATCTTCTCCTAGGACTAAGAGACTAACCTGGGTATGCCCTGCCCTGCTCATGATGATGGTACAGGTATAGGAAAGTGGGAATCTTTTAAGACCTAGGCTCAGAATTGTCATACCATTTTTTCCCTCCTATCTAGAGACTGAAACAAGTCACAGTACGAAGCCAACATCAATAGAGTAAGTACAATTGTCCTATGGAAGTGAGTAGGATGGAATAAATACATCTGAATAATAATGTAAACTATCATAGGAATAAAAATAATAACAATGGTATTTTTGTATGAGGATTAAGTGATAAAGTAATCCATGTGGAGTACTCAGCATAGAGTTCACAATATAGAAAACACTGAATAAAAACTAATTATTGTCATCATCAGTAGTAGTAGTAGTAGTAGTAGTAGTAGCAGTAGCAGCAGTTACATAGTAAAGTAATATTATATATTAGTCAGAGTCCTGGCAGGACTTTACAGAGATAGGCACAGAAGCCATTACCACCCTTGGGCTTGAGAGACAAAATTATATTAGGATTCAGTAAGAGCTTCAGCCATAGAGAGGTGCTGCCAGATAGGAGCTGTGGCCTTTGAGAAATGAACACCACCATTGTCCAAACCTTGCCCTGGCAGGGAGCGAGCTGGTGGAATAAATACCCTGACCTTTCTCTCCTCCCACTTTCTGGCTTCTGCCAGAGCCTCATATTAGCTGATCCCAACCAAAGGCCAAAAGGCAAAGAATCATAATGACCTAGTCCATGGACATCAGCATCCTAGGGTGCAGAGCATGAGAGAGAATCGTGGGAATGGGTGTGAAGGGACAGGCAGGATAATCAGCATACTGTATAAGCCAGTGAGTTTTCACATAAAATATTCCTTTCTTTCTCTTTAGTATTTTTTTAATTAGGATCTAGCTTTCCAAAAAGGGGTGTTGCTTTCTGTTCCTCTTTTATTTTAATGTGACTAGATGTCACAACCAAAAACATAAGCCTAAAATGTCAGTGGTTTTATTATTCAATTAAACATAAGTAAAACTGCCTCAATAAGGGGACCAAACTAGCTAGCACATGAATAAGGAACTGAACCAATGTCTTTAGTAGAGAATCTATTTTCACAGTTTTGAAATTGGATAGTGCTGTCATAGATTCAGAAAACACCTCTTTTCTCATTGCTTTTAGAAATTTATGCTGTGAGGTGATTCAACATTTCTGTGAAATTGAGCAGACAGATCATCATAGTTTAGAGAAAAATGACCTCATGAATTTGGCCCATCTCTGCTGTCAGCTAGCCAAAGTCTGCTAAAAATGCTAGAAAAAGTATTTCCATATAAAGTAGTTATCTTCATAATTAAATTCTGTACTAACTAAAAGAGGATTTTTTTCCACATACTTAGATCTGGGCAGAGAATTTGATTCTTTTTCTTTTTTTCACCCCTCTCTACAGCCTGTCAAATGATGTTATTTTTTTCTATAGCTCTAAGAATCTTTTATTACTTTTCTCAAGTCTTTCTTTAGCTTCTTACTTAGATTTCTTTTTTATGCAGTTTTTGTTTTTCCTTTGGTTTTATTCAGTTCTCTTTGGGTGGAGCATGGTTGTTCTCACAGATTATAGTCAGGCATTTATTCATCTGTTTAATAAGTATTTGTGGAGCACATGACTTGTGGCCCCAGAGACCAGTCAGCCTCTATTTCATTGAATTGTATGGGTGACCAACTTACCTTAACCTGCAATAGTTTATTTTCATTTTTGCTAATTTCTTTATAATATGTTTTATCCTTCTCCACTGTCCCCTGAAGTCTCTGCATTTCTTCTTAAGATTATATTCACTTAGTCATGAATTATTAAATTGATGACTCTTAAGAATATAATAGGACTTGTTTCTTTACTAATCAGACTTGGAGCTAGGGAACCTTTAGCCTTCCAGCTCAAAGGTAATGCTAACTTAAAAATGGATCCACTACTGACCTGCATGTGGTCAAGTTTCCACTTACTGTTCCTAAAGAGTTGGAAAGCTTGTTCAGGCTCATTGACCTGGCAGCCAACAAGTAAATCCTGAAGTTTTGTAGTTAATCTCAACACCCAGAGTGGGACCAGCTATATTTCATTAATATCAATCTCAAATCTTTAGCTCATTGTTTCCATCTGGGCCAGGCATTTCATAGACCATAAGCCACCTGAAAACAGAAGCCTTGTTCTTTTCTGTGTCCATAGCACATAGAGCACTGACCAGTACATAGAAAGCGCTCAATAAATATTTGAGGAATAAATTTACCATGAGTGGTGATGGCATAGGAGAGACCTATGGAAGAGAATGGAACCAAGAGATGGGGAAGTAAACCTATATTTAATGTGCCTGGAACTATTCTATGCATAATTTAACGTATTCTTACAAGAATCCTATGAAATAGGTATTATTTCCCTATTTTATGTGAGGAAATTTAATCTAATAGAAGTTAAGTAGCTTATCCAAAGTCACACAGCTAATTTGTGGCAGAACTAGAACTCAAATCCAAGTTCATCTGATTCTAATGTGTATCTTCTCTCCCCTTTATATTCTTTACTTAGATTTAGTAACATGAAAATAGAGGAACTAGGACCATGGGTGGAGGAGGAGTTAGATACATACTAAGTGCTGCAAATTTTCTATGACATTTAAAACATTTTTGGGTTTCTCTTTCAATCATAGTATAAAAGAAACAAATTTAAAGCCTAATTTGGATTGTCTGGATAACCACTTTATAACTGAGCATGGCTGCATGATTTACTGGAAGGCTTGTACTTGGGCTTGTGTTTAGCTTTGCTGCAGACAAGTGGTACTCTTTTAATGTCACAACCTATTAAAAAGAGGACAGAAGTGGAGTTAATTCATAATCACTGCTGTACACCAAATTAAGGCCAAGAGACATCAAGACATGTTCAATACAAAAGAATTTGTATTAAATACAATAGTCAGTGCCCTTTATGTTGGAAGTAGCAGCTTAGTTTCAGCAAGATATTATCATTCATCACATTAGATTAAGGTTAACTTGAAGTTTATCATTTTTATAGTTTTGATTTATTCAATTTTTAAATTTCAGCTTTTGTAGTTGTATAGGTAGTTTATACCTAGTTTTATGTTTGTACATTCTTAAATGATTCTATAATAAAATGTTTTGCCGACATTATGGTGTTCTATACTTCAATTATTTTTTCTTTTAAAATATTTATACACTTTATTCAAATTTGAAAAACAGTGATATAGTTGGTTGTGAACTAGTATATGTCTCTCATTAGGTTGTAAATTCTCAAAGACAGAAACGGTCTGATTCTCATTTTTAACTCCTACTTCATCCCTGACGGCTAGCATAATATGTGGTCATTCAACCATTCAGCAAATATTTACAAAGAACCAACAATTCCAGGCACTGTTTAGACCCTGGTAATACAGAAGTGAAATTGACTTGGTAAGTTCTTTGGCCTTATTGAGCTTACATTTTAATAGGGGGAAGACAGACAATAAATGAATAAACACATATGAATATAAAATGCTTACAAAGTGATAAATGCTGTGGGAACATAAACAAATCATCTTCATCTTCAACACTTCACTAATGCTGCTCTTGTTAAAATTAGCAATGACCTCCATGGTCCCAGATTCCTTGACTGCCTTACTGCTTTTATCTGTTTTGCTCAATGGATGTTTTATACTAAATCTTTTTTTTTTTTATATTGAGTTCTGTTAAATAACATTCTTGGACCCTGAGTCATTCTCTGCTATTTCCTCAGAACCTAGATTTACCTTGTTTGCCCAGATTTTCCCCACTTTGTTGTCTTCTTAAAATTAATTCCTAATTTTATGCCTATCTCTTTATGGAGACTAATCAACTTGAGAGGAGAGGGTATGTCTTCTACTTGTCTACACTTTTATATTGCTATACACATAATAGATGAACAGTAGAATTTACTTGACTATAGGGGTCTCCTCTCTTTCTTGCCATAGTTTTAAAACTATGTTTACTGGAAATGTAGGGTTTTGTAACTCTGACCCAGGCAAGATCTGATAGATCTGATGACTGGGCTCCCTTCACCCTCTCTAACAAATCTTCCCTCTTTCCTTCTTCTCTCCCTCCCAATGTCCCCTCCCTCCCTCCTTCCTTTCCTTCCTTCCTTCCTTCCTTCCTTCCTTCCTTCCTTCCTTCCTTCTTTTCTTCCATCCATCCATCCATCTAAGATTTTGTTTGACAAAAAGGTCTGATCAATCCCAACCCTTCACAAAAATTATTGTTTTGAAACCATAGTAAGCTAGTTTGTATACCATTTTATTAAATTCTGGAAATTGACTGGTCCATACTTGGAGGATATACCTGCTTCTATCTGGTAGAGGAGAAGCAATTAATCTTACCCTTTTGTTAAAAAAGTAAATGACAAAATAGCAGAATTTTGTTATAAAATTTTCTTATGTTTTGTCTTGTTCAATCACCGAGTCTTACAGGTGAGGAAACTGGAGTCAGAGAGGTTCTATGACCTTTGTAAGGCTAGGTAGTTAGTCAATGGTAATTGGGACCAGAACTCAGATCTCTCAATCTTTTCATGACCTCATGCTGTACATATGAATATACAATTTCTGATTTTTCTGTCAACTCTCATGCATTGCAGTGTGGTAACAAGAAGTTTGAGAGACATGAACATAACACAGGTATGTTGCATTGTAACTTTTTTTAATCTACCTGGGTTATGTGGAATAAGTAGGTAACTAGATGAAAAACAGACATGTGGATGTGCATGTGTACATTTGCAGACATGTACATAGCACTTACTAAATATTTATTGAATTGCATAGACCAAGATATTTACATATATGTCCCCGTGATCTAATATTTTTCTTTCCTCCCTCTATTATTATCACTGTTTTCCATGGCCAAAGTTATTATTGAATGATGAAACACACACATACACATACACACACACACACACACACACACACACCACATCATAAACAGACTCTTTTTTTTTTAAGTTTTTTTTTTTTTTTTTGAGAGAGACAGAGACAGTGTGAGTAGGGGAGGGGTAGAGAGAGAAGGAGATAGAGAATCCCAAGCAGGCTCTGCACTGGCAGTGCAGAGCCCAATGTGGGACTTGACTCCACAAAACTGTGAGATCATGACTGAGCTGAAACCGAGAGTTGGGTGCTTAACTGACTGAGCCATCCAGGCATCCCTAAATAGACTTTTAAGTACAGAAAAGAAGCTGGGGGTTGCTAGAGAGGAGGTGGATGGGAGAATGGGAGAAGTAGATAAAGGAAATTTATAAGTATAAACTCTCAGCTATGAAATAAATAAGTCATGGAGATGAAAAATAACATTGTATGGTGACAGATGGTGACTACACTTATTATGGTTAGCATTGAGTAATGTATAGAATTGTAGAATCACTGTGACATTGTACACCTGAAACTAATATAACATTGTGTGTTAATTATACTTCAATTAAAAAAAAACAGTTTAGAAGAGAGCCAGGACAGTGAATAGTCAGGGCAGCCAAGGTGGTATTGTCCAGAAGAAAGGAGTGATCACCAGAGTCAAACGCAATAGAAAAATCCATCCAGTCTGATGGGAAAGGAGAAGTATTTACTGTATTTGACAATCAGGAGTTCTCTGGTGACCTTAGTGAACATAATGGTGGCATATTATGTCTGGCATTTTATTATAATTAAATAATGATATAATTATATCATTAAAATGCAAGAATTTAAAAAGAGAGCCAAATTGTAACACTTGGTTTAATAACACATGATTAAATAAGTCAAATATATATGTCATTTGTTTAGGTAATAGTATTGCTAGTTAATTTGGGCAGCAGAGAAAAAGAATCTTAGAAATAAAATAGACTAAATGAAGGTCACTCAGGGCCAAACCTGCATTTGTGATATATGATTAGAGTCTGTCCAAGTTTCTGACAAACAGTAGTTACCTAGGGAGTAACAGAATGTGGAGTCAGCCTTTCAGAATTCTATTGACCAACGTCCTGTGAATTATAGGTGGTCATACAGCTGCTTGGAGAGATTTCTCTCCATGTCAGTCTGACCTCAAGTACTCTCAAAATTATTTTGTGCTGTTTTCACTATATCATTTGTATTAATCCTTTTAGGCTAAAGATAGACAAGGAATAGTAACAGTGATTTTTTTTTTGAACTTTAAATGAATCTGATGATGGGGGGATGGTTTTTTTCTTGGATCTCCAAAGCTGTGTCCTAAAGCTGCAAAAAATTGTGGCAGCTGCTAGCTATGCATTCTTTAGGGATAAGGTTCTTATGTCCTTGGCATCTGCCTGCCTAGTGACTGTTAGAGACTTACTCTTATGCTTCTAGGTATAGAACAAACCATGAAAATAGTGGGAAGCTTTTTTGGGAATCATGAGATTCAAGTCCTGGTTTAGTTACTATTAGCTTTGTGTTCTTGGAGAAGTCACCTTAATTCACCAGCCCCAGGTTTTTCATCTTTACGGTAAAGAGTGATTAAGATGATTCTCAGCTCTTTCACATGTCTGAAACTGCATAATTCTGTCTCACAGACCTGTTTTCTTTGTTATATTGGTCCGCTTAGCGTTTTGTTTCCAGATCATACCATGGAATTGTATGCCTTTCTTTGGCACCATGTATATTCTTTTCTTCCTTTGATTCATTAATGCATGCATATATATATATATATATATACATTCATTTATGTATCTTTTATTCTACATTTATTAAGCATGTACTCTCTTCCTTGCAATAATGATATAAAATTTATTGACATGATCTCTGTTTTCAGGTTCCTAAAAGTCAAATATGGGTGTCCCTGTTTGCTTTTCCAACTTCATTTCATACCACTCCTTTCTTTCTCTGTTGGATTTCTTTAAAGTCTCTGCGAAAGTCTACTTTCTCCTTCCTTGGGTTTTTGCAAATTTTCCATCCCTTCCATTTCCCTGTGCCCAAACTCCCATGCCTGAAAATCCATACTCATCCTTAGGTGTCAGTTCAAAGTTCTCCCTTCTTTGAGAAACAAAGTCCCTAAAATAGGCTTTCTATCATGTAATCTCATTACACCCTGTACTTCTTCTAGCCTGACATTCATGACACTGTAATAACTTGATTAAATCATCACATATGTGCATAATATGTTCAAGAAGAAAATTTACTTTTAGACAGTATGAATGTACATGGATTCCCAAGTTTGCTGCAAAATCCTTGTTTTTCTTTACCACCTGTTTATACAGAGTACATCCCTGATGGGAGTAAAGGGTCTCTACTTTATGGTCTTTCCACCTCCTCCTGATTTTATTTTGCCTATCTGTTTAGCTTCTCCTTCAGTGATATCATCTATTTTCCCCTGAGAAGCTAGTAGGACAGTGTCTTATTTTCAAGTCTACATATCTTTAAAGTTAGTTTTGGCTCTTCAGGTACTTCACAGTGAAAAACTCCAATTCAAACAGATCTTTCTCTGGTAACCTGTTATAGCATAACTTCAATGTGTTACTGTGCTAGTTCTTTGCTCCCCAGAAACAAAATAGAAAGGAAATAGAGGTGGAGGTAGAGAAATTTTTTTGCCTCACATGTTTAGTGTCCTTTTTTTCCTTTCTGCTAGACTATTAGTTTTTATTAGAATCAATCTGACTTATTCAATGCTGTATCTCCAGCTTAATACATAATACATAATACATGCTTAATAAATATGTGTGAAATAAATGAGCGAATGAATGAAAGATGGGAAAGATAGAGGAACAGATTAATTGTTAACCATATAATGTGAGTTGTTGTATAGCATAGATATATATTCAAAGGTATATAATATTCAAAGAAATAATATATGTATTACAGTTTTTTTTAAGTCCTGAAATAATATGTAGCTACTTTGGCAGGACACTAGTAAGCTATACACTGCAGTGGTTCTTAAAGTTTGCTCTATGGACCAATAACATCAACACCGCATGGAAATTTATCAGAAAAGTACATTTTGAGTCCCACCCTAGACTTACTGAATCAGAAACTGGTGATGTGGCTCAGTAATCTGTATTATTAAAATCAGTTCTTGAGGTGTTTTTGGCGCATGATAAAGTTAGGTAACCACTGCTTGTAAGGGATAAAAAGTGGAGTGTGACTTGGCCTTTACCTTTGCAAAGCTTCTGTGTAGGGAGATAAAACATATATATCAATGACATGGGGCTGTAAGAATCACAAGATAAATGCAAAGTGCAAAGGCAATAAAGGGGAGGAAGGGAGAAATGACTTTTGGTGATAGAGGCTTCAGGGAGAAGGAAGCTTTGAGAAGGAACTGCTGAGTCATGGTCCATAAAATATTCTAGATGAAAAGAAAAACAAAATAAAAAAAAAAATCCATGTAAACCCAGAGCAAAACAAAACAAAGAAAATCCAACAATTACTTTACACATAAAAAGGCAGTTTGTAATAGTTAAGACCATAGACTTTGCAGTTAGTCATATGTGATTCCTATCCTGGCTCCAACAGTTATGAACTAAACGAACAGGGGCAAACTTCTTAACCTCTTTCTTCCTGAGTTTTCCCTTTTGTAAAGTGAGTAAAATAATAGTACCTAATTCATAGAATTGTTTGGAATAGTAAATGAGATAATGTATACACATTGCTTAACTTGCAATGGTTAGGCTTGAAAATGGTACTTATTATTACTAACACAAAAATAAACTATTGAAGTTGAAAAGTTAGGTAAGGGGTCTTCATCTAGCAACCAGGAAGAATTTGCATCTTCTATCTCCTAGATACAATCTTTTTTCTTTTTTTAAAATAATTTTTAATATTTATATTTTAGGCATTAAAAAAACCTTGGAAACAACATCAAATTTGTAAATATAGAACAAAAATGTTTATCTCTTGAAACATTTGAGTACAGGGGTCAACCTGTTGTTTTATCTTTTCCTAAACACATTAATGCATATTTCCTGGAGAAAAGGACATTCTCCTATATAACTGCAATGTGACCATCAAAATCAGGAAATTAACAAATGTCCCAATACAGTGTGCTTTATAGCAAAGAATTCAGTTTATCATCACACATCATCTTTAGTTGTCCTGTCTTTTTAGTTCCTTAAATCTGGGACATTTCCTTAGCCTTTACTTGATTTTCATGACTGATGGTTATTTTATATTTTTTTAATTTTGAAAGAGAGAGACAGAGCACAAGTGGGGAAGGAGAAGAGAGAGAGGGAGGCACAGAATCTGAAACAGGCTCCAGGTTCTGAGCTGTCAGAACAGAGCCTGATGAGAGGCTCAAACCCATGAACTGTGAGATCATGACCTGCACCGATGTTCGACACTTAACAGACTGAGCCACCCAGGTGCCCCTCATGACTGACACTTCTAACGAGGAATATCACAGAAGCAAGACTGTGTTCTTTTTTTTTTTTTTAATTTTTTTTAATTTTTTTTATTTATTTCTAGGAGAGAGAGAGAGACAGCGTGAGCAAGGGAGGGTCAGAGAGAGAGGGAGTCACAGACTGAAACAGGCTCCAGGCTCTGAGCTGACAGTCAGCACAGAGCCCGACGCGGGGCTCGAACCCACGAACCGCGAGATCATGACCTAAGCGAAAGTTGGACGCTTAACCGACTAAGCCACCCAGGCGCCCCAAGACTGTATTCTTTTCATTCACCCTATCTGGTGGTTCATGATTATATTTGTTCCATTCAATGATGTTTATTTTGAACACTTGACTGAAGTGTGTTCCAAGTTCTGGGCTTCTCGACACTGTGAAGTTATTCTTTTCCCTTTGGTATATATTAACACATAGACACATTTACATAGTAGCAATACCTATATTTATTGAAAACTGTGAGATCACACTTATACCTTTAGTTCTAAACCAATTTAACGTAGTTAAATTTTTCTTCATTTCCATGTTTATTTTCATTTTATAGTTATTTTCTTCATTTCCATATTTTGAGTCCCTCAAAATTATCTCTATTTTATTTTGAGTCCCTCTCATTATCTCTATTTTATTTACTTATTTGATCAATCTCCCTATATGTAACCAATCTCCTATTACCACTGGCACAGATGTCTCCCTTGCCAAATTCAGGCTCTCACCAAACTAGGCCTCTCTTACCTACCCCTCTGCATAGATGATCTCCTCACCCTGCTTAGCTGTGACAAAGCCCTCAAGTCCTTTCCACAGCATCGGTGCCTCCTCATAATGGTCAGGTTTTGACCCCATCTCTAACATTATCTAACTTATCTAACTTGTTTGGCCCTCTTCAACCTGTTTTGGTTTCAACAGTTTGTCAGGCTACCTCTGTGAGAAAATCCCTTTCTCAGGTTCTCAGTCTCCATAGATCTGCTCTGGGCTGCCTTTACATGTAGATAGCCTTCTCACTTTGCTTGATCTCTAGTATCTTGCTTTGGGCCACCAAAGCTCCTTTGCTCAACTTCCTCCACCACCTGAATAGACCTTGCTGTACTTTACCTAATGGCTTTGGATTGAATTACCCAGGAAGAGGATAGACGGGAAGGGAAAAGAAGGAAGGGAATGGGAAGAGGAAAAGGAAAATAAGAGGGGCTCCATAAATGTATTTTTCAGTAAAGCTAGAGCAAGTATTACTATTTTCCAAAGATCGTAAGTGGAACTATTAGCATGAAGTTTTCCTTGTCTGGGAATCCTCTGGTTTGATTATGGGGCCTGGTGTGGCTTTCCAGCTGTTTCAAGATTACTGAACAGCATTAGGTAGTCTGAGAGAGCAACAGAGTTTCCTGTCACACTTGTGGACTGCAACAGATTGCATGGTTTTTGTACCATAAAAATCTGCCATACCCAGTCTGGCTTTCCACTCTCACTTCAGAACAAAAAATCTCTATACTTTATTTAGCCAGTATAAAAATAAGCTAAGAATAGCTTAAATACATAGGGTAACATATTTTCAAATCTGTATTTCTATATTTGGGCATATAATTTTCTATGATATTTGGGTACAAAATATTCTCTGATACACTCTTTAGATATCGAGGAAGTTGGGAAGAAAGGAAGGACATCTTCAATGGCTCTATAGTGTAGTTTTTACAATTTTACTTAAGCAGTACATTTTTAATAAGATTATTTGGCATAATAGATCATGAGCTTAATATAACATAAAGGATATGATTATACCTACCTGTGCTATAATTATATGCATATGATAGCTAACTTTATATAATTAATATAATTTATACACTATAATGAATTATAATGTAATTATGTTTTTATGTATATTAATGCAATTAAATGTGATGAAATTATATCATACATTTTATGAGTATATTTTCAATAATTTGACAATCTAAAGTTGATCTTTAATATAAACTGGTACCATGGTACTGAAGAGATTAGCCATCAGCTGTCACTTCTTGGACCGATTCCAAATGAAGTGATTACAGACTGCCATTTGAATCAATCTTTATGGAACAGTGGAATGTGACACTTTTCTCAAGTTGATGTTAGGTGTTTAACCTGCCAAATGAAGTACTAAGCTTTTGGTATTTATGAAGAAAGGTTTATACAGTCTTGTCTTATGATTCAGAACTATATGTCCAAAGCAGGAAAAAAGTAAAGAAGTGAAAACCAAAAATAATATTTTGGCAAATTATAATAAGTTGTGTAAGAATACTTCTATACCAGATTTAAAGAGATGAGAGAGATGCTTTCTTTTTGCATATCGGACACAGAATTTTATTTTCCTACTTAACACATGTCTCTGTGGACAGCTTCTCCCTATAGACTGAATACTGTTCTGGCCTCATTTAGTTGGTTAATTGGATTGATTATGAAATAACATAATATTAAACAGAATATTAAGTAAGTCTATATTTATGTGTCTGACAGTAAAATTTCCCCCACAGTCTGATCTCTTATTTCATACCTATCTTGCCACTGTCTTCTTTTCTGCTTCTTATTTTTTGTTTGCTCCAATTCCACAGGAAAAAATTGTTACAATATTATTGCATAGCTAATATTTATTGAATACTGTGTTCATGGTATGTGTAAAGCAAACCTGAGAAGCTGTTGATGCCAATAAAGTCATCTGTGGTTATCTCTTTTTTAACATTTAATTGTCTACAAACTTAACTATGCTGACAATCTGTAGCTACCTCTATATAGAAGCATTCTTGCCTCCTTGTGGCATTCATCAGCTAGGAAGATACGGTCCCTGGAGCCCAGACTCTCATTCTGTTTGAGTTTTTGCTGATGGAGAGAGAAGCGAAATAGCTTCTGCTAAGCACTGTGCAGTTGCGATTAGTTAAAGTATTCTTGGTAACAGGCCTTGGAAAGTTTCTGAAAGAGTTCCTGAGGTTTGATTTTCCTTCCATCTGGTGATCTGAAGAAGTTCCTAAATGATATGCTAGTCATGCATTTACAATGAGATATGCTTTTTTAGCATTGATACCATTCAATTAACCCACAGTGTTCCATTAGGCAGATTACTGCTGCATGTTGTAGAAAAAAGAGTGTAGGCTTTTTTTGTCAAACAAGGATTCCAGTCCTAGCCTTGGTGCTACACAGCCTGGTGACCTTGTGCAAGTCTCAGTTTCTCTATCTCTAAAATAGGTGTAATGAAAATGCCTCATAAATATTTAAAGTTTTTAGGGGGTACACAAAGGGTATGCAGGAATACGGAGTTTAAGGCCGTATTAGGATCATACAGGATTACTTATAGTTACTTATCAGACCAAGATTTATAGAGTTTACATGGTAAATCTTTGTGAAAGAAAAAGGATTTTTAACATTCCTGTATCTTGGATGATTGATGTGAATTTGAAAGTTAATTATCTCCTAGATATAGAATAAGACACACCTGGTGGTGGTTTGGGAGTTTAAGTGCTGATAAAAGGTAGCTGATTTGCATTAACAATATTTTGAGTTTATTTAGTGCCTGCTTTTTGAACAGCTTGAAGTATCACACTTATTCATCAAAGATATATTTTGAATTAAAATTTGTTTTAGGGGTTGTGTTTTTAAAAACCTCTTTGGAGGAAAAAATACTGTGTGTTGCTTCATGTACATCTTACTGCATCTGTTAAAACTTCTGTTTCAATACACACACACACACACACACACACACACACACACACACTAAATAACAGTTTTCTGCATCCTTAAGTATTAATTCTCCTTCACTACTCCAGGTGTCTGCATCTTGACTGTTCTAGAAGAAATGACTCCTAGCTAGGCATATTTTGTGTTCAGGTTTCCAATACTTAATGAGACTTTCTGTGTCTCATTTGAACATGGCATTGTTCAAAGATGATGCTATTAATAAAAAGAATATCAGCTAGCATTTATTGAGTATGTTCTATGTAACTGTTTAACTCTTTGAAGTACTTATATATGTAAATTTTTTAGGTGAAGAAACTGAGGCTTAGAGAAGCTAAATTTAGTAAGTAGCAGAGCCAGAGCCTGTATGTCTGACAAGCTCATGCTTTACTCCTAGATTATTATACTATTTCACTTATGTTGTGTTCATCTTCTACCTCTTCACAATTCTGTACTTTAAACTTTGTTTATCTTTGAGCCTATTGCATCTGATTTTTTTTTTTTACAAATGCTATTGGATATTTCTCAATTCCATGCTTATCCACAATATCTCCTTGTTGCCTTAACAGTAAAAAAAAAAAAACTTTTTATTTTAAGATAGTTTCAAATAGACAGAAAAATTGCAAGAGTAGTACAGAGAGCTCCTGTATACTTACTTTACCCAGATTTCACCAATTGTTTACATTTTTCCCTGTTTAATTTATCATGTTCTCTTTATGTGTATCTTTTTCTTTGTATTTATATATATGCATTTACGTACATATATACACATATACATGTATGTGCATATTACTAATAAACCTTTTGAGAGTAAGTTGGGGGTTTGAGTCCCCTTTATCACTAAATACTTCCATTAAATATATTCTCTTACATCAATAGCACAGTTATTAAAATCAGGAAAGTTAACATGGATATAATGCTTTTATCTTATGCAGTCCGCATTCAATTTCATCATTTGTCTCCAAAATGCCTTTTACAGCTATATTTCCCCAGTTCAGGATATCTTCAGGACCACACATTACATTTAATTGCTCTGCAACTTTGCATTCCTTTCATCTGCAATACTTCATCAGCCTTTCTTTTCTTTTTTCTTTTTATTATTAGTTTTTTGGATAAGGTAACATAGTGATACATAGTGCCTTAATAAACCATGTGGAGGTTGATGTTGTGTTCATTTTCTAATTAGAATAGAACCAGGTACTGTAACAACAAAAGAGGCAGCCAATGGAGAAAATAAGTGTGGCCTGGGAGCCTAGCAGGCTGTCCAGATGTTTCCTACAAGGAGATACTCTCCTATTGTGGGCATCAGTCTGTGAAGTCTGATCTTTAGTTTGATAGGCTTAAAATTCAACTTTGCTAGAATAGCAAGATGACTGGCCTTCTAGAGACTGATTATGAGAATTATAGTCACAGATTATAATCTTAAGTCATTAGTGAATTTTCTTCCTCTAGACTAGTCCAGACCAGAGCCTTTCTTTTCTTGACCTTGAATAAGACCTTGACCATTTTATAAGATTATAGGCAAGGTATTTGTAGAACATCCTACAATTTGGTCTTGTCAGATGTGTCTTTATGATTAGATTCAGTTCATTCATTTTTGGAAAGAGTATCACAGAAATGATGCCGTGTTGATCTTGGTGCATGATAATGGGAGTTTTCAGTTTAATTTGTGGGGAGATACTATTAGACTATGTAACATTGTTTCCTGTCAAATTTTTACCCACTACTTGCAGTGTCCATTGATGGTTTTCTAATTCCATCATTTCTCCTGTATTTATTTATTAGCTGGGATTCTATTGTAAGAAACAACTTTCTTTCTTTCTTTCTTTCTTTCTTTCTTTCTTTCTTTCTTTCTTTCTTTCTTTCTTTCTTTCCATATGTACTCTTATTTTTCTCAATAGGTTATAAACTGCTACTATTATTGAATTATTTTAATGCTCACATTGTTCCAGATTTGATCTGTAGGAGCCCCTTCAAAGTGTATGATGTGACTTTACAGTGACTTGTGTGTCCTTTGATAAGATTCCATAAGTTTTCATCTCTTCCTTATATTCTGGTACAAAAGAATATTCCAGGTTCATCTTATAATTTTCCTGCTCTAGCCCTCAAGTGAAACTTTCTCCCAAAAGTCCTGCTGTATCTAGTAAAGCATTTTGGAAACAAGATTGCCTCCCTCATCCCTCCTTTTCTCCTCCCTCCCTCCCCTCTTCCTTCCTTCCTTCCTTCCTTCCAGTTTGTGCTTTGTCTAGGTATAGAAAAAGCACAATCGTATCAGAACATGGTGCAAATTTTCTGGGACCTTTATATGTAAGCTTTCCCTCATTCTGTTATCTTGCCTTTACAGTATCTATTTTAATTGATTATATGTTAGTCTTTGGACTCTGGTTTTCACACTTAACCCTGCTTTGGTTTAACCTCTTTTGTTCCCTATCTTGGTACTTGATTTGTGCCTACCACGACCCTGCTTCCATTCTCTAGTCTTGGCTGTGAAATTTAACTTATATTTTCTTTTCATGTACATTTAATTTTAGCCTACTTTTCATATTCAACTCCATTCTTCTAATCCCAGGTAATATCCTTCAAGAATCTTCTCTGGCTGCAGGCCTAAGATTAGGACACTTGCAACACTGATAAAGCCTTTACTGGGAATTCTGGATTTTTTTTTAATGCTTATTTATTTTTGAGAGAGAGAGAGAGACAGAGAGACAGAGAGAGAGAGAGAGAACAAGCAGGGGAGGGGTAGAGAGAGATGGAGACAGAATCTAGCTAGGCTGAGTTGTCAGCACATAGCCCAACGCAGGGCTCGAACTCACGAGCTGTGAGACCATGACCTGAGCTGACATCAGACAGTTTGTTTTTGCACTTCATTGTCTAGTAGTCTTGGGCTTAAATGGACCAGGGCAAGGATAATTTGTTTCTTTGCAGAAGAGAAAGTAAGGTGTCTGGATGCAATATAAAGAAATTGGATATAAGCATTTATCTGGCTCTCCAAACAGAACCAAGTGTTCAGGAAAGACTAATGGAACACCAAGACTGCACTTTGTAACATCTTTAAATATAGCAAGATCAACTGTGTTACACTGTTCAGCTGAATTCATTATCACATATGTGATATGGAAACCCTACTGAGAATAAGAAATGGTAGAAGAAGCATAAGGCATATGTTTTAAAAGGATGCATATCTTACAAAGATTAACATCTTTTATTGAGGCTATAAAGCAAGAATCCTCAGTTGATTTCAGTGAATTCTTGGGATTAAAGACATTTGGGGAGTTATAGACACATTTTCCAATCACAAAAACTAAATAACCAACAATAATAACAGGCTCCAAGGAGGTTTTTGCTTGGTAAGGGTAGAGGTGGCTACAATTGTCCCCATCAATACTATCCCTCACTGAATGAAAGGTGGGATGGGAGGAAGCAAAAAGCTTTTCCCTAGTTACTCTTATTCCAGCCTGTGAGCTAATAGATAAGAAAGTATGCAAATATGTTAAACATTCTGCATTCTGGTTACTTTTTTGTTTTACTGTTAAGTAGATAATTGCAGAGCAATTTGTGAGTTGTACAAGAAAAAAGTTTCATGATTTAAGAGTCATATTTTCATGATTTAATTCAAGTCATGTAAAAGGAAATCCATTTCTACATCACTTACCATAGTCAGAACTTGTCCAATGAATTTTAGTCATTTCATAAAAAACCCCAAATCTTGGTTATATGAAGAAAGATTTATTACTTCTGAGGATGAGGATATTCAAAATAAATTCTTCAAATGCTGAAGGCACACCTCAAAGTACTCTAAGGGTCTTCTGAGGAAATAGAAATATCATTGAAATAGACATGCCATATTGGAATGTCTTTGCTTGGACAGAGATGAAATATCTTAAGTATATGAGCTTTTAAGGGTATGCTTAAACAGATAATCCTATTTATAATGGATTCCCTTGATCATGGTATTTGACAGTTGAAGACCTAATGTTACAGAATCATCATCTCATTAGGTTGAAACAGAAGAGAGAGATTGGACTGAGTAGAGACTGTTTCAGACATCACCTAGAACTTGATTTTGTTTGTTTTAATGTGTCCTAAAGTCAAAGTACTGAAATATAGCTTTTTTTATTTAAAAACATTTTTTAATGTTTATTTATTTTTGAGAGAGATAGAGTGTGAGCAGGGGAGGGGCAGAGAGAGAGGGAGACATAGAAGCCGAAACTGGCTCCAATCTCTGAGCTGTCAGCACAAAGCCCAATGCAGGGCTTGAACTCATGGACTGTGAGATCATTACCTGAGCTGAAGTCAGCCGCTCAACCGACTGAGCCACCCAGGTGGCCCTAAAATATAGCTCCTTTTAACTGAGTTTCTAGCTAATTTAATCTGAATCAGCCAGTAATATTTACTGAGTAGTTATTATTATTATTTTTCAGTCAATGGGCAGGGTTCTTCTCTTGTCAACTGGATTCTCTTAATGAGTCTCCCTATCTTTTTGTGCCCCCCCCCAACTCTGAAGAAGGAGAGTATTGTGAGAACTCAGCAAGGATATTTGAAATAAGAGTATGAAGCCTTGGGTTCTAATTCCATAGGTGCTATTTTTTAGGTCTGGTGTTGCTGGTGGATCACCTGGGAGCTTGTTAGAAATACAGAGATCCAGGTCTGACTTTTGACCTTATCATAATTCGGATTTAACAAGATCAATAGGTGATTCAAATTCATGTATACATTAGAGTCTGAGAAGCACTTATCTGTAAATTTGACAATAGTTTATAAAGCTATTTCAAAAAACAATTGTGAGGTCAAAATGGGTTTGCCTTCAAGAATTTGACTCTTTCCTCAGAGTTGGCAAAACTTTTTTTATTTGTGGGAGGATTGTACAAAATGAAAAGTGCTAGCAGTTGTGATCAAATCAGTTAAGTTACATAGAAGCCTAATCCAAAGAATATACAGGTTTTCTGCAGTCCTGAGTGTGAGGAGATTTGCCTTTATTCTGTGGTTTTTATTTTATTTGAGCCTTCAATAAAGAGGGAGTGCAAATAACCTAAAATTAGCAAGCATTCATTTTGCTTAGCAAGCAAAGAATGAGGCTAGACAGTAGAGTTATGTGACTGGCTAGGACATCATCTTCATTCCTAATGGCCTTGCCTGGCATTTAAAAATGACTTACTGAATTGAAATGTTGAATTGAGAAAAGGTGGGTGAACAACTACTTCTAATACAAGGTAGAATGATAAATAACTATTCAAAATATGTGAGCAATACTTTGTGGGAATGGGAGGAGAGAAGCAGCATTGCCCACCTGCTCCCACAACTCCCCAAACCAGCATTTTTCCTTTTTGATGGTAGCTGCTTGGTGTTCTTACTCTTTTCACATTCCACTCAATTGAACTCCATTTTAGAAAAGAATGGTTTCTGTGCTGAAGACATTGCATATCCAGATCTCTGACTTCAAATATTATTTTTTAAACAGGCATAGTAGTGGGAGTGGGCATTGAAGGAGAAGTAGGATTCCCATGTGTGGGAAAGAGCATTCAGGCCTAAGGAAGTGTGAGCAAGAGATAGTGAGTGGCTCAACTCTGGCCCTGAGGTGGACTGGAAGTGACCATAAGCGGTGGTGGGAATAGGAGAGGGTCCTATCAAAAAGATATGCTTGGCAAGTGCCAAATAAATATAGATCAGGCATTAAAAAATACAGCTGACTAAGCAGAATTAAAAAACAACATTGATTGTAGAATGATCTTCAAATTTAAATAATCTTTGGCTTAATTAAAGTTATCTTTTTCCTTTCTAGTGGTTGATTAGGTAGGAATGCTAAGTCGACAAACGAGTGAAATAGACTATGAGCATTTTATCAGGTTTAGGGATCATAAGTTAATTAAGATTTTCAAATTTAATATTAAAGTACTACCCATAGGGTTTTCCCGAGTACGATTGAGTCACTTCTATCTGTTATGTTTCAAAGTATAGGCTTGCTGATATGTATCTTTAACATGATAAATATACTTCCATTTCTGGATAATTTGTTCACCTAATACTTCAAAATTTGGCAGCTTGCAAATGCTGCTGACGAAACAGTGTTTATGTCCTTAACATCGATGCAAAGAAAAAGCATCTTGAAACTTGACTCTTTTCAAAAATTGTTTTACCCATTACAAGCTATTATTCCTTAGAGAATATATAGCTTCAGAAATCTTTACAGGGATTCTTTTATCTTTTATGTTTAATTAATACTTGACTAGATAATATTTTTGGATTCCACTGTTTTTTATTCCTGTTCCTCTGGCTTTTGTCACCTTAAATAGTACCCTATCATCCCTTACTATATTCAAATATCTGAGGAGGATTAATATCTGTATGGCTTTTACCTTCTTTTATTTTTATATTTACTATTGAAGTATAGTTGACATGTTATACTAGTTTCTTGTCCACAACGTAGTGATGTAGCAATTCTGTACATCACTCCATTACTCAGTGCTCAACACAGTAAGTATAGTCACCATCTCTCATTGTATAACAGTATCATATTATTACAATATTATCAACTACATTCCCTATGCTGTACTTTTTATCTCTGAGACATTTATTTTATAACTAGAAATTTGTACGTCCTAATCCCCTTCACTATTTTGTTCATCCCCCTAAAAGCTTCCATTCTGGCAATCACCAATTTCCATATGGTATTTGTTTTTCTCTGACTAATTTCACTTAATACCCTCTAGGCCCATCCATGTTATTGCAAATGACATAATAGCATTCTTTTTTATGTCTGAGTAACATTCCATAGTGTATTATACTACATCTTCTTTATCTATTCATCTATCGATAGACATTTAAGTTGCTTTCATACCTTGGTTATTGTAAACAACGCTGCAGTGAACACAAGGATGTGTATATATTTTCAAATTAGTGTTTTTGTTTTCTTTGGATAAATACCCAGGACTGGAATTACTGGATCATAAGGTACTTTTACTTTTAATATTTTGAGAAACGTCCATACTCTTCCCACAGTGGTTGCATTCATTTATATTCCTACCAATAGTGCAGAAGGGATCCTTTTTCTCCACATACTTGTATTTTTATTTTATTTTAATTTTATTAAACAAAATAAGTTTAATTATTTTGAGAGAGGGAGAGAATGAGTTTGCAAGTGAGGGAGGGACAGAAAGAGAGGGAGACAGAGAATCCCAAGCAGGCTCT
Organism: Hyaena hyaena; assembly: GCF_003009895.1. NCBI lineage: Eukaryota > Metazoa > Chordata > Mammalia > Carnivora > Hyaenidae > Hyaena > Hyaena hyaena. The sequence goes on along the minus strand of NW_024081297.1, from coordinate 99,592 downwards.
GCACTGTCAGTGCGGAGCCCCATGTAAATCTCAAACTTAATGAACTGTGACATCATGATCTGAGCCAAAATCCAGAGTCAGATGTTTAACTGACTGAACCACCCAGGAACCTCCATTTTTATTTTTATTTTTTTTATTTTAGAGAGAAAGAGGAAGAATGTGTGAATGAGAAAGAAGGGGGGAGGGAGAAAGAAGAGAGAGAGAAAGAGAGAGAGAGAGAGAGAGAGAGAGAACCTCAGGCAGGTTCCACATTCAGTGCAGAGCCTGACATGAGGCTTGTTCCCATGACCCTGAGATCATGACCTGAGTAAAAATCAGGAGTTGGGCACTCAACCAACTGAGCCACCTGTTTTTTGTTTTGTTTTGTTTTTTGGTTTTCTTTTCTTTTTTTTCTCTCTCTTTTTTTTAATACTAGACATTTGGACTAGTGTGAGGTGATATCTTATGGTTTGGATTTGTATTTCTCTGATGATGAGTGATGTTGAGCATCTTTTCATTTGTCTGGTGGTTTTCTGTATGTCTTCTCTGGAGAAATGTCTGTTCATCTCTTCTGCACATTATTTTTAATTGGATTTTTTTGATGTTGAGTATACTTTTTCATATATTTTGGATATTAATCCCTTGTTGGATATATCATTTGCAAATATCTTCTCTCATTCAGTAGGTTGCCTTTTCATTTTGTTGATGGTTTCCTTTGCTATGCAAAAGCTTTTAATTTTGCTAGTTGAAATAGTTTATGTTGCTTTTGTTTACTTTTCCTGATGAAGACCTATCCATAAATATGTTGCTACGGCCAATGTCTAAGAGATTACTGGGCCAATGTCTAAGAGATTACTGACTGTGTTTTCTTTTAGGAGTTTTATGGTTTCAGTTCTTACATTTAAGCCTTCAATCTGTTTGGGGTTTATTTTGTGTATGGCATAAGAAAGTAGTCCAGTTCTATTCTTTTACATGTAACTGTCCAGTTTTACCTATTATATGTTCTTGTTTCCTTTGTCATAGATTAATTGACCATGTAAGTGTGGATTTATTTTTAGGTTCTCTATCCTGTTCCATTAATCTGTGTCTATTTTTGTCCTAGTGCCATACTGTTTTGAATACTATAGTGTTGTAATATGTTTTGAAATTTGAGATTGTGAGACTCCCAGCTATTATTATTCTTCATGATACCTTTGGCTCTTTTGGATCTTTGGTGGCTCCATAAAAATTTTAATATTATTTTTTCTTTTTATCTTTTGTTCTTACACATTTTCAAAACTGACTGCAACTACTTTATTGCCAGTGGCAAAATAAAATTGTATCTGGGCATAAAATATGAGTATTTTTAAGGTTTCTATGTAAATCTTGCTATTTATGAAATACTTAAATTTTTTTATTTAAAAATATATGACACATACAAGAGAATATGTGTGATTTATAGATAATATATGCAACATAATAATATAGTAAGAATTTGTGGAATCACAACCCAAGTCTAGAACTAGACCATTGCTATTTTCATCTATCTGTGTTCCTCCCTAACCCTATTTTCTTGCCCACCCCTTCCACTGAGTTACTTAAATCTTTTCATGTGCTTCTTTGCTTTGGTCTAAATGTTTCTTCACATATGTATGTATGTATGCCTAAAATTACATATATAGTTTAGTTGTGTGTTTGTGAACTTTAAAAAAATATTTTTATGCTGAGACTTACTCTTTTCACTGAACATTGTTTTCAAGATTTATTCATGTAATTTCATGATAACTGGAATTTATTCATTTTCACTGCTCCATAAATTCTATTTTTAGAATATGCCACATTTATTCACTTTCCTTTTGATGGACATTGGATTGATTTTAATTTTTTCCTATTATGATGCTATGTGCTACTATGAAAATTTTGGCCTGTTTCCTGGTGCATATGTGCAAGAGTTTATTTAGGATGTATACTGGGTAGTAGAAATGCTAGATTATAGGAGAAACAAATGTCCAATTTCTAAAGTGGTGATATCAGTTCCACTCATCAGGAATAAATATAAGTTGCTATTGATCCATATCTTTTTTTTATTAATTTTCTTTAATGTTTTACTATTTTTGAGAGAGAGAGACAGAGTGCAAGTAGGGGAGGGTCAGAGAGAGAGAGAGAGAGAATCTGAAGCAGGCCCCAGGCTTTGAACTGTCAGCACAGAGCCTAATGCAGGGCTTGAACCCAATAACTATGAGATCATGACCTGAGCCAAAGTTGGGCGATTAACTGAGCAACCCAGGCACCCCCATATCTTTTTCTTTTTGTCAGTGATATACATTTCCTTTACTGCGAAATGCCTGCTCATACTTTTTACCCATTTTTCTTCCTTTTCGCTTGTACTTCTTTTCCTTTTTGATTTGTTGGGCTTTGTATATCTAGATACTATTCCTTCGACTATGTGATATGAATACGTCTCCTCTATCTTATCTTTTTCACTTTCTTTATTGAAGTGTAATTGGTACATAATAAACTATACATGTGAAGTACATGGCTTAATATGTTTTAAGATATGTATATTTTAGTGAAACTATTAGCATAATCAAGATAGTAAACATATACATTACTTCTTAAAGTTTTCTCTAGTCTGTTGGTAATCCCTCCCACTCATCTCTTCCTGTGAACTTTAACGACAGCCCCCATTCCTAGGCACGACTGAAGGTTTTTTTCTGTTCATATAGAATTTGTATTTTCTAGAATTTTCATAACTGATTTAAAACTTGCACTCACTTTTGTCTGACCTTTTTCATTTGATTATTTTGAGATTCATATATATTGTGTGTATCAATAGTTTGTTCCTTTTTATTGTTGAGTAGTATTTTATTGTATGGATATGCCACAATATGTTTATTCATTCATCTGTTGACAGATTTTTGGGTTGTTTCCAGATTTGACTTTTCATAGGAACATATATATTTCCTTTTCTCTTAGATAATACCTAGAATATGAATGGTTGGATCAGACAGTAGTTATATGTTTAACTTTTTAAGAAACCGAATAACTTTTTCAAAGTGGTTAGACCATTTTTTCATTTTCCGTATCAGTGTTACCAGAGTTCCAGTTCCTTCACATCCCTATCAATACTTGGTATGACCAGTGTTTTTAATGTAGCCATTCTAATAAAAATGTAGTGGTAGCTCATTTTGGTTTTGATTTTTCATTTCCCTAGTGACCAATGATGTTGAATATCTTTCCATGTGGGTTTTAAAAAAATTTTTTTTGCCATCAATTATTTGATTTAGTGAAGTGCCTGTTCAAATCTTTTGGCCATTTTCCTATTGGATTGCTTTTTTTTTTTTTTTTTAATTGCTTTGAGCATTCTTTACATATTCTAGAGACAAGTTTTTTTTAAAAATCATTTTTAAATATGATTTGCAAAGGAACATGATTCTATACTCATATTTATTTTCTCTAAAAATTTTGAAGTTGTTGTTCTACTGTTGTCTGGCTTCCATTATTGCTTTTGAGAAATGTGATTAGTCTTATCTCTTTTGCTGCTTTTAAGATCCTTGCATTGTCTTTGGTATTCTGCATTTTTATTATGGTATGTACATAGCTTTTATTTATTCTCTTTTGTATAAGTTCTTATACAGTATCTGTGAATTCATAGTTCAGTATCTGTGAATTCATTTTCATAACTTCTAGAAATGTTATATCTGCCATCTCTTTAAATATCACTTATAATTTATTCTATCTTCTCCTTGAAGATATCTATTAGAAAAATATTGGGCCTTCTTATCCATTCTTTGTGTAGTCAAATGATAATTTCATATATTCTATTTCATCTTCTCTTATGTTGTATTCTGGGTAATTTCTTTGGGTATATTTTCCAATTCTACTTTGTTTAATCTGTGGTCAACCCATCAACTGAGTTTTTAACATTAAACAATTGCATATTTTTCTAACATTTAATAATGAAACTTTTCAAACAGCAAAGTTATAACAATAATAGAATAAGCACCTGTACACCTACCACGTACATTTTATCACTAGCATTTTATTATATTTGTTGTACGTGATAGTCATCCATCCCTCTAGTCATCCATTATTATTAAAGAACTGTATTTTTAATGTTTAGAAGTTACATTTATTTCTTCTCATTCTGCTTGTTCATTATTATTATATCCTTGTTATTTGCTCATGTTTGTGATTATGGCGATCATGTACTTAATACTTTACATAGCTTTTCTATATTCTATATCAGAAAATTCTCCAAACCACAATAACTAGGCATGTAAACTATTGTTTGTTGTTGCTGCTGAATTTCATTCATATTGACATGCCTTTCTGTTGGTTTGTGATCTTAATTCTGAGCTCATTCCTTAATCTTAATCTGTGAGATTCCCACAGCTTTAAGATTTCCTATACACAATATTTTCTTTTTCTGCTGCTAGTAGCAAGTAGGGCACCACTGACATAGAACTACTTCAGTATCCCTTGAGGATCTTGACCCCGAATTTCACTAGTGAAGTTCAAGGTCAGCTTCCTTACCTCTACTTATTGATAGGAGGGTCAGTATGCTGATAGCAATTCTGCCATAGGTATGTAGCCTCAGAAAAACCCATCCCTTTTGTTTGTTGACTACCATTAATCCAACCTCCCAGCTGATCTGATCTCAGCTAAGGATTTTTTTGTGTGTATGTCTGAAAGATCATTCTTGGAGAAACAATCTGCTGCAACATCTACAATGCTTCCAAGTGCCTAGTTAATCTGAAGTGTATTTTGTCATCCATAGTGTCAGAGCAAATGTCCTCAAAAACACGTTTTCATGTATTATAAAGTCTTAAAATGCAACTATGTGGGATAATTTTTAATCCCATTTACATCCTAAATCTGAAAATGGATTTGTTAAAACATTTATTTTGGAGGCCCTTTGAGTAGGTTTCTAGCAGTGATTGTGTAATGCCTTTAAAAAGGAATTAAAGGGGTGCCTGGGCGACTCATTTGGTTGAGCCTCCAACTCTTGACTTTGACTCAGGTCTTTATCTCATGGTTCATGAGATTAAGCTCGCATCCATGGTGATAGTGTGGAGTCTGCTTGGGATCTTCTCTTTCCCTCTCTCTTCCCCTCCACTTGCCCACTCTCTCTCAAAATAAATAAATAAGACAATTGAAAAATAACCTTTTTTATTAGAGTAGTTTTAATGCTTATGGAAAATTTGCAAAGATAGTACAGAGAGTTCCAATGTATGCCACACTCTATCTCCCTTACTGTTAACATCTTATATTTACTGTGGCAACTAATAACAAATATTGATACATTATTATGAAATAAATGCATACCTTATTTAAATTCCTTCGTTTTTAGCTAATGTCCTTTTTCTGTTCCAGGATACCATCTATGTTACCACATTACATTTATTTATCACGTCTCTTTGGGTCTTCTAGACTGTCAGTTTCTCAGACTTTCCTCATTTTTTATTATCTTAACAGTTTGCAGAGTACTGGTCAAATTTTTTTGTAGACTGTCTCTCAACTAGGATTTTCCTGTCTTCTAATGATTAGATTAGAGTTACAAGTTTTGGGGAGGAACATCACAGAGGTAAAGTGCCATTCTCACTGTATCTATAGGTTGCCTGCGATCAATATGACTCTTCAGTGATGATAATTGTTCTTGATCACTTGATTGAGGTAGTGTTTGTTGGGGTTGACCTCTGTAAAGTTATTCCCGTTTTCCCATTTCAATACTGTATTCTTTGGAGTGTGGTGGAAAGTTATGCTTCATCTCCTTTAGGACAGAAGTCTAAATAAATTGAAATTCTTCATCAAGGGTTGTTGTCTATTTACGTACATATATTTATTCATTCATTTACTCATGCGCATATGTACATACTCATATGGATTCATGGGTACTTATTTTATACTTTGGTTATAATCCAATAATATTGGCCATCTTTGGCTGCTCCTTCTTATAACTCTTATATTGTTTTGACATGCCACCATTGTAGCAGGAGTTATTTGGCAGAGTGGGAACTGTGTTCTCATTTATGGGTTTTGCAAGATGCTCTAGGCTCATCTTGTTATTTTTCCTGTTTCAATATTAGAATCAACGATTTTCTCAAGAAGCCCTGATTCCTTTCACTGAAACCAAGATCTGGGGTCTAGGTGTGCTTGTTGCTCTTGGATTGTTTTTCCTGCTAGGCCCTCTCAGTCTACAAATTTATAACAGAACTATGAACATCTACATGCATAATCATTTGTATTTCTGTTCATAGTTTTCTGTATTTATTTCATTCTTTTTCTCCCCTTTCCCTTCCATCACTCTCTTCCTTTGTTCTCCTTCTTCCTTCCTTCTTCTTTCTTCCTCTTCCTTTCTTGCTCCTTCCCTCCATTCCTTTTAAAATTTTTGAATTCATACATATAGCCTCAATTCTAATCCAATACTACGTTATTTATTCATTACCCTTTACCAGTTGGTGGAGAATGCTATATAGAGTCCAAAGTCTGGATATTAATTTTGCTCATTCTTACTGGGGTTTCATTAATTCTAGGTCCTTTCAGCATACTGAGTAAGAAAACCTCTGTGTGTGTACTAACCTTTGTACATACAAATCTATAAATATTTCTATATGTATTCATTTGTACCCATATTAAACTAAAAAGGAGGTTATACTGATGTTTCCAATCTAATCTAGAATCATACAGATCATTCTATTAGCCTCCTCCCCACCTGTCTCCACCCAGTTGTTTGTAACCTCCTATTCCAATAGTGAGAAACCTGGTTCCCACCATGCACCATCCATTTAATTGTTCAATTCTGGTATATATGTACAGTGGTTCCAAAGTTCCTAACTTGTACTATTCCATGGGAAAAAAATTTACCAACTAGAGAATAGAGAGAGTTCTTTTGTAATAATTCCTTTGTCTTTGGTTTTACAGTTTCTACTCCTTTTCAGGACATCTTTTTCTCCTACTGCCTTCAGGGATTTATTCATACACTTGTAATACAGTTAGATTCTTTTGTCATAATCTTTGTTTCATTTTGGGATTACCTGACCTCAAAATGATTTTTAAAAATTTGCACACATGAAGGTTTACTCCCTGGCTGTAATGTTCTATAGGCTTTGACAAATGCTTCATGTTAGGTGTCCACCACTGCAGTATCATTACAGAATAATCTTCCTCCCCACTCCCAGAGCCTCTTGTGATCACTGATCATTTTACTGTCTGTTTACTTTTGCTTTTTCTAAAATATGATATAAATGGATTCATACAATATGTGGCCCTTTCAAACTGGCTTTTTAAACTTAGTCTTCCAAGTTTTTGCTTGATAACCTCATTCCTCCTCATCACTGAATATGAGTTTGCTACGTTTATCTACTTATTTCTTGAAATGTCATCTTGATTGTTTCCAGTTTTTGCAATTATGAATAAATCTCTGATAAGAATTCTCCTGCAGATAAAAATGGAATTTTCATGATTTCCTTTCCTTATTTTTTGTTATTTTTACTTGGGATCATTTGTATGTAGTTCTTTTAATGAGAAAAACTTTTCATATATACATACATGCAGAAGCAATTTTTGTGATGGTACATGACATTTGATCCTTTCCTTAAATATTTTCACAGATATTCAAGAATTTTATGAGTTGACATTGCTAAATTCTCAAAAAAGTTGTGATCAGAAGATAGAAGAGGCCAATCAAGTTGCACAGAAATGGGAGAAGGCATCCCTGCTTGCTCCATGCCATGAAAACCTTCAAAAATCTGCAGAGGTATATATTAAAACATCTAAAAGGACTAAATAATACTATTACTTACTTATACCAGTAAAGTTGTCACAGTCATAGCAGTAGTAATCACTTTCAAAAGATGGCAACAACAATATTATGAACATAGTTTTACTACACTGTATGCAGTGTTTTTATATAAGATTCCAAATTTTGCCAAGAGAAAATAGGGCATGGGAAGGACATGATTCTTCATGTAGTACAAGTGAGCTCTGTTTTGAATATTGTGACAGCTTGATTAATTTAAGTTCAAGGCATTCTGGAATTTCAGAACATGGCTCCAGATGAAAAGTGACAATGAAATGGGTAGTGGGGTTAGAAAGTGTGGTCTATGGCTGTGATCTCCATAGCAGGGCCATATATCCTGGGGTGTTTTAAAATGATCCATTAGAGTTTAGGAATAAAATACTAGAACTTCCATTTATATTTTATATAATGTTTTTTAATTTTTGGAAAATTTATATTATATAGTATATTAATAGTAATACATAAACATTTCAAAATAAATATAAGGCTAGGAGAGTTGTATGTTCAAATGGTTTTTAAAGATAGGATTATGAGATCAAATGTTTGGAGACTACTGTTGGAATTAATATTTACCAAAGAGTAAGGCAAGTTGAGGAATGTCTCAGATTCACAAGAGAAGACTAATATGGGGGCAAGAGCAGATCAGTGATATTTTTAAGTGGCATTCAATACTTTGAAAGCAGGTGGTACTACACACACACACACACACACACACACACACACATACACACACACACACCTGTCAAGAGTGGTACAGTGAAGCTAACTTGAAGGTACATGGAATTCTAGTGCTAATCAATGGCACTCTGCTGAATCTTTGGATTGTTAAGATTGAGATCTGTGATAAATTTTCTATCCTGCTCAAAATTGACTTGAAAATCAGAAAAGACTAAGTCTAATGATTGCCTTACTTACTCGAAGAAAAAGTTAACAGTATGTATTAATTTACAATAATGTGTTAACTGATACCAACTATATGAAGTTTATAAAATACTGAACACATTAAAAATCTTAATTTTAATACATAACATTATTTTGACTTTTTTAGTCATTTAATGCTGTACAAATATATGTATAAAAAATTGGTACACCAGAATATAGGATGTCTTTTTAATGACTTTTAGATTTAATGCTATACTATTAATATTTACCCATATCATGTCATTAAATATTTTGGCTACATTAAATATTTAATGGTTATGAAAAATATTCCATCTTTTGGCATTTACTTGAATAGTTCTTCATTCCACATTTAGGCCATCTCCAGTTTTCTGCTATGAATAATGCTATAATAGACATCTGTATATATAAACCATTGTATCTTTTTGGATGATTTCATTAGGGTTAATTTTATAAATGAAACTACTGAGTTCAAGGACATTGACATTTGTAATGCTTTTGATACAAATTGTCAAAGATACTACCAACAGTATTTGAAAAGGCATATCTACCTATACTCCTAGTAGCATGATTTTTGAAAATATTCATCAAATCAATAGATACAATTTGTTACTTAATGCTCTAGATTGCAATTATTTATTCATTATTGATACCGAAAAAGGTATGTTTTACCTTTTTTAAAATTGAAATATAGTTGAGCATGATGTTACATAGGGTTTCACAAGTACAACATAGTGATTCTACCACATTATACATTATGCTATGCTCCCAAGTACAGCTACCATCTGTCACCACACAGTACTAATTCAATATCAAAGACTATGTTCCCTATGTTGTATCTATCGCCATCTTGACTTATTCATTCTATAACTGGAAGCCTGTACCTCCCATAATACTTTACTAATTTTGCCTATCCCCTAAACCCCTGTCCCTCTGGCAACCACCAGTTTATTCTCTATTTATGGGCCTTTTTGAATAATCCCTATATATTTATGTTTCTTTAAGTTTTTAAACCAATTACAGTTAGTTAACATACAGTGTGATATTAGTTTCAGGTGTAAAATGTAATGAATTGACACTTCCATATTACACATGGTGCTCATCACAAATGCACTCCTTCCTTAATCCACGTCACCTATTTAACTCATACCCCCACCCATCTCCCCTCTGATGACCATCAGTTTATTCTCTATAGTTAAGAGTCTCTCTCTCAGTTTGCCTCTTCTGTCTCTTTTTCCCTTTTGCTTATTTGTTTTGTTTGTTAAATTCCATATATGAGTGAAATCATATGGTATTTGTCTTACTCTGATTTATGTCACTGAGCATACTACTCTCTAGCTCCATCCATGTGGTTGCAATGGCAGGATTTCATTTCTTTAGGGCTGAGTAATATTGCGCTGTATGTATATGATATATATATATATACAAGTATATATTTATACACATCCTCTTTTTGCTTGTTTCAGTTTTTTCAAGTTTTTATTTAAATTCTAGATAGCTAACATAGTCTAATTCATAGTTTCAGGTGTAGAATTTAGTGATTCATTATTTACATACAATAACCATCACTCTATCACAAGTGGCCTCCTTAATATACATTACCCATTTAACCCATCCCGCTGCCAACTTTCCCTCCATTAACCCTAAGTTTGTTTCCTATAGTTGAGAGGCTGTTTTCTGGTTTCCTTCTCTGTTTTTTACCCCTTTTTTTTTCATCTGTTTTGTTTCTGAAGTTCCACATATGAATAAAATTGTATGGTATTTGTTTTCTCTGACTGACTTATTTTACTTAGCATAATACTCTGTAGCTCCATTCATGCCCTTGCAAATGGCAAGATTTCATCCTTTTTGATGGCTGAGTTATGTGTGTGTGTGTGTGTGTGTGTACCACATCTTCTTTATTGTCTTTATCCATGCATCAGTCAATGGACACTTGGGCTGTTTCCATAATTTGGCCATTGTAGAAAATTTTGCTACAAAAATTGGGGTGCTACAAAAATTCCTTTGAATATTTATTTTTACATTATTTGTGTAAATATTTGGTAGTGCAATTGCTGAGTCATAGGGTAGTTCTATTTTTAACTTTTTGAGGAACTTCCATACTGTTTTCCAGAGTAGTTGCACCAGTTTGCATTCCCACCAACAATGCAAGATTTTTCGCTTTCTCCACATCCTCGCCAATACCCATTGTTTCTTGTGTGATTGACTTTCACCATTCTGACAGGTATGAGGTGATAGCTCACTATAGTTTTGATTTGCATTTCCCCAATGCTCAGTCATATTGAACATCTTTTCATGTGTGTTGGTCATCTGTATATCTTCTTTGGAAAAATGTCTATTCATGTTTTCTGCCCATTTTTCCTTGAATTATTTGTTTTTTAGAAATTGGATTTTATCAGTTCTTTATATATTTTGGATACTAACCCTTTATCAGATATTTCATTACAAATATCTTCTCCCATTCTGTACATTACCTTTTAGGTTTGTTGATGGCTTCCTTTGCTGTGCAGAATCTTCTTTTCTAAAACACCTTTTATTTTATTTATTTTTAAGTTTTTATTTAAATTCCAATTAGTTAACATACAGTATAACATTAGTTTCAGTTGTACAATATAGTGACTCAACACTTCCATACAACACACAGTGCTCATCACAAGTGCCCTCCTTAATCCACATCACCTGTGTAATCCATTCCTCCCACCCCTCCAACTCCCCTCTGGTAATCATCATTTTGTTCTCTACAGTTAAAAGTTTCTTTCTTCATTTCCCTCTTCTCTCTCTCTTTTTCCCTTTCCTCATTTGTTTTGTTTTTTAAGTTCTAAATATGAGTGAAATCATATGGCATTTGTCTTCTCTGACTTACTTGTGTCATTTAGCATTATACTCTCTAGATCCATCCTTGTGGTTGCAAATGGTAGGATTTCATTTTTGTAGGGCTGAGTAATATTCCAGTGTCTGTGTGTGTGTGTGTGCATGTAAACCACCTTTTCTTTATCCGTTCATCAGTGGATGAACACGTGTTGTGCTATTTCCATGATCTGGCTATCATAGATAATGCTGCTATAAACACAGAGGTGCATGTATTCCCTTAAATATGTATTGTTGTATTCATTAGGTAAAAACCTTGTACTACAATTTCTGGATTATAGGGTAGTTCCATATTTAACTTTTTGAGGAATCTCCAAACTGTTTTCCAGAGTAGCTGCACCAGTTTTGCATTATTTTTATGAAGTCCCAATAGTTTATCTTTGTTTTTGTTTCCCTTGCCTCAGGAGATATGTTTAGAAAGAAGTTGCTACTGGGGATGTCAGACAGGTTACTGCCTGTATTCTACTCTAAGAATTTTTATGGCTTCAGGTCTCACATTTAGATCTTTAATTTATTTGAAATTTATTTTTCTTATGGTATAAGAAAGTGATCCCGTTCATCCTTTTACATGTTACTGTCCAGTTTTTCCAGCATCATTCTTGAAAAGACTGTCTTGTTTCCACTGGATATTCTTCCCTGCTTTTTCAAAGATTAATTGATCACATAGTTGTGGTTTCATTTCTAGGTTTTGTATTCTGTTCCAGTGATCCATATGTTAGTTTTTGTACCAGTAGCATAGTGTCTTGATCACCACAACTCTATAATATAACTTGAAGTCCAGAATTATGATGCCTCTAGTTTTTCTTTTTCAAGGTTGCTTTGGCTATTCAGAGTCTTCTGTGATTCCATACAAATTTTAAGATTGCTTATTCTAGCTCTGTGAAAAATGCTGGTGGTATTTTGATAGGGATCACATTAAATATGTAGATTACTTTGGGTAACATAGACATTTTCATGATATCTGTTCTTTCAGTCCATGAGCATGGAATGTTTTCCATTTTTGTCTCATCTTCAATTTCTTTCATCAGTGTTTTACAGAGTGTAGAGTACAGGTCTTTTATCTCTTTGCTTAGGTTTATTCCTAGGTATCTTATTGTTTTCGAAGCAATTGTAAGTGAGATTGATTCCTTAATTCCTCTTTCTGCTTCTTCATTATTATTGTATAAAAATGCAGCATATTTCTGTACACTGATTTTGTATCCTGCAAATTCATTTACTGAATTCATTTGTTAGTACTAGCAATTTTTTTGATGGAGTCTTAGTTTTCTATATAGAGTATCATGTCATCTGCAATTGGTGAATTCTTTGCTGATTTGGATGCCTTTTATTTTTTTGTGTTGTCTGATTGCTGAGGCTAGGACTCCCAGTAATGTGTTAAATAACATTGGTAAGAGTGCATATTCCTGTCTTGTTCTTGATCAAGGAGGAAACAATCTCAGTTTTTCTCCATTGAGGATATTGGCTGTGAATTTTTCATATATGGTCTTTCTTATATTCTAGCCCTACTTTGATGAGGGTTTTTATTATGAATGGATGTTATAATTTGTCCAATGTTTTTTCTTTATCTATTTAGAGGGTCATATGATTGTTATCCTTTCTTTTTTTAATGTAGTATATCACATTGATTGATTTGATTGTGAATATTGAACTGCCCTCAGCCCAGTAATAAACCCCACTTGATTGTGGCAAATGATTCTTGTAAAGTACCGATGGACTTGATTTACTAATATCTTTTTGAGAATTTTTACATTCATGTTCATCAAGGATATTGGACCGTAGTTTTCTTTTTTAGTGAAGTTTTTGTCTGGCTTTGGTATAAGGGTAATGATGGCCTCATAGAATGAATTTGGAAGTTTTCCTTCCATTTCTATTTTTTTGAATAGTTTGAGAAAAAAAGATATTAATGTTTAGTGGAACTCACCTATGAAGCCATTGTCTTTTCAGATATTTTTGATTACTGATTCAATTTCTTTGCTGGTTATCAGTCTGTTCATGTTTTCTATTTTCTCCTGTTTCAGTTTTGGGAGTTATCCATTTCTTCCAGGTTGTCCAATTTGTTGGCATATAGTTTTTCATAATATTTTCTTATAATTGTTTATATTTCTGTGGTATTGGTTGTGATTTCTCTTTTTTCATTTGTGATTTTATTTATATAGGTCCTTTCTCTTTTCTTTTTGATAAGCCTGGCTACAGGTTTATCAATTTTATTAATTTTTTCAATTATTTTTTTCACTTGGTTTCATCAGTCTTTTCTATTGTTTCTTTGCTCCAATCTTTATTATTTCCCTTTTCCTGGTGGATTTGTTTGTTCTTTTTCTAGCTCCTTTAGGTATAGGGTAGGTTGTTTATTTGAGATTTTTCTTCTTGAGGTAGATCTGTATTGCTATAAAATTACCTCTTAGGACAACTTTTGCTATATCCCAAAGATTTTGGCCCATTTATATTCATTTTCACTTGTTTCCATGTATTTTTAATTTTTTTCTTGATTTCCTGGTTTTGACCTATTCATTCTTTAGTTGTATGTTATTTAACTTTCATGTTGTGGTCTTTCCAGATTTTTTCTTGAGTTTCACCTCTAATTTCATAGCATTGTGGTCAGAGGATCCATGGCATGATATTGACCTTTCTGTATTTATTGAGGACTGATTTGTGACCTAATATGTGATCTATTTTGGAGAATGTTCCATGCACACTTGAAAATGTATGTTCTGCTCTTTTAGGATTGAATGTTTTGAATATATCTGGTAAGTACATCCAGTTCAGTGTGTAATTCAAAGTCATTGTTTCCTTGTTGATTTTCTGTTTAGATCTGTCCATTGATGTATGAGGTGTTAAAGTCCCCTACTATTATTGTGTTATTATCAGTTAGTTCCTTTTTGTTTGTTATTAATTGTTTTATACATTTAGATTGTTCCATGTTGGGTGCATATATATTTACAATTGTTATGCCTTCTTGTTGGATTGTCCCCTTTATGATTAATATCATGCCTTTCTTTGCCTCTTTTACAGTCTTAGTATTAAAGTCTAGTTTATCCGATATAAGTATTGCTACTCTTGAGTTTCTTTTGGCATCCATTTGCATGATAAATGTTCACCCCCTCGCTTTCTTTTTTTGAAAAATTTTTAATGTTTATTTTTGAAGGAGAGGAAGACAGAGTATGAGTGAAGGGCAGAGAGCAAGGGAGTACACAGAATCCAAAGCAGGCTCCAAGCTCCGAGCTGTCAACAAAGAGCCTGATGCAGGGCTTGAATTCACAAGTTGTGAGATCATGACCTTAGCCAAAGTCAGACACCCATCTGTCTGAGCTACTCAGGTGCCCCTCCACCCCTTCACTTTCAATCTGCACGTGTTTTTAGGTTTAAAATGAGTATCTTGTAGGTAGCATATTGATTGGTATTTTTAAAAACTCTATTTTGACACCTTATGTCTTTTGATTGGAGTGTTTAAATCTTTATATTCAAAGTAATTATTTTTTCAATGTTTATTCATTTTTGAGAGAGTGAGCACAAGTAGGGAAGGGGCAGGCAGAAAGGAGACAGAGGATACAAAGTAGGTTCTGTGCTGACAGCAGTGAGCCTGATGTGGAGCTCAAACTATGAACCACGAGACCATGACTTGAGCCAAAGTTGGACGCTCAACAGACTGAGCCACCCAAGTGCCCCTACAGTCAGAGTAATTAATAGACATGTATTTATTGTCATTTTGTTACTTGTTTTTTCATAGTTTCTGGAGGTTTTCTCTGATCCTTACTTGTCTTTGTCATTTTTGTTCTCTTTTTTGCACTCAAAGAGTCCCCTTTAATATTTCTTGCAGGGCTGGTTTAGTGGCCATGAATTCCTATAGCTTTTGTTTGTCTGGAAAACTCTTTATCTTTCCTTCTATTCCCAACGACAGCCTTACTGTATAGAATATTCTTGGCTGCAGATTTTTCCTATTCAGCTCTTTAAATATATCATTTCACTTCCATTTGATTTGCCTAGTTCTGTTGAGAAATATCCAGCTATCATTATGGGTTTTCCCTTATAAGTTAATTACTTATTTTATCTTTCTCCTTTTAAGTATTTTTTCTTTATCACTGTATTTTGCAAATTTAATTACAACATCTTAGGGTTGTCCTGCTTTTGGTGATTTCGATGGGAGTTCTTTATGACTCCTGGATCTTGAGGTGTGTTTTCCTTACCCAGTTTTGGACAGTTTTCTGCTATTCTTTCTTAAAATAAATTTTTACCTCCCTTCTTCTCTCTTATTCTTCTGGGACTCCTACAATACAAATATTATTGCATTTGATGGAGTCTTTATGTTCCCTAAGTCTATTCTCATGTTTCATAATTCTGTCTCTGATTCAGCTTCATTATTTTCCATTGTATTGTCTTCTATGTCACTAATTCATTCCTTTGTTTTTTACAGCTTACTATTCATTGCATTAAGCTTGTTTCCAATCTCATTTATTGCATTTTTCATCTTTTGATTGATTCTTTTTTTTTAACTCCTATATCTTTTGAATAGGTATCACTCAAGCCCAGTGAGTATCCTTATGATTGTCCCTTTAAATTCTATATCAGGCATGCTACTTATATCTGTTTTGCTTAGATCTCTGGACGTGGCTTTATGTTATTATTTGATTTGGGATGAATTCCTCCATCTTAGCATTTTGCTTAAGTCTCTGCCTTTTTCTCTGTGTTAGAAAAACCAGTTATGTCTCCTTCTCTTGAGAGTAATGGCATTATGAAGAAGTCCTGCAGTGCCCAGGGTTTGGTACTTCATGCAGGGTTTCTCAGATGTGTGCTCTGCTGCTGTGTTGTGACTGCTCTGTCCTTCAGATCAGTCATCTGCAGAGGGTCTTCTTGCCTGCTGTGAAGAGTGTTTGATCCCTGGTCTGAATGTGTTGACATTTAACTATGTGTGCTCTGGCCTGCTTGTGAAACGAGACCTGACACTAACTCAATCAGAACTGAGGACCTGCAGAAATCTCTGGTTGGGAGATGTCGTGTGGGCAGAGGTTTGTGCTGATCTTATGGGGAAGGGGGCCACCACACTGGGACTGAGGCAAGCTTGACTGAGAAGGGCAGTCCTGGCAGAGAAAAGGGGAGTGGAGCTTGGTGTAAGCTGGAAAGTCAGTGTTGGAACTATAAGCAAGTTAGGAACCCAGTGTTGGAGGTGTGCTGCTCAGTGTTTATACTGAGTTGTTGGGGAGGGGCAATGGTGTCATCCAGCTCCCCTGCTCCTGGAGAGGTGTCTCTGTGAACTGTGCCTATCAGCAACATTCTGCCCCAGGCATTCTTCCAATTGCTGTTTTCACACTGTCTGCCCCTGTTGTTCGCCTGCCTTCTCTTCACGAGCAGGCCAGTACCCTCAAGCTTTTATCCTAGCTAAGCTCTATGACCTTTCAAACTCCAGGCTTTAAGCCCAGCTGGTTGCAAGAACTCAAGAAATTCATCTCCTCTTGTTTTCCAACCCATTGGCTTTGGGGAAACATTCTCCTTATGTGTTCCCCTGTGTGTTCCTGTCTCTCTCACCTTTCTCCAGGACCACAGCTTCCTCCCCTCTGCAGCACTCATGACCTATTTCTCCCCTGTAGCACATCTCTGCACTTCCTACCTTTTTCAGTGTGGCCTCATTTCTCCTTTGAGTTGTGGAGTTTGTTCTGTGAGGTTTCAGGCCAATTTCTGGGGTAGTTAGCTCTTTTATCTCTATCGTAAGGATCTCACTAATATCTTCTTTTCTCAAGTCCAGTGAATAGCCTTATGATAATTGTTTTACATTCTCCATCAGGTATGTTACTTATATCTGTTTTACTTAGATCTCTGGTTGTGGCCTTATGGTGTTCATTTGGGACATGGATTTGGGATAAATTTTTCTGTCTTAGTATTTAAAAAATTTTTTTAATGTTTTATTTATTTTTGAGAGAGACAGACAGAGTGCAAGCAGGAGAGGGGCAGAGAGAACAAGGCAGACAGAAGCTGAAGCAGGTTCCAGGTTCCAAGCAGGCCTTGAATTCATGAACCATGAGATCATGAACTGAGCTGAAGTTGGATGCTTAACTGACTGAGCCACACAGGCAGCCCTCACCTCTGTCTTGGTATTTTGTCTAAGTCTCTGCCTTCTTCTTCAGTGTGGCCTCTTCTCTCCCGTTAGTTTTGGAGTTTGTTCTTTCAGTCTTTAGGTCAATTTCTGGGGTATTTCAAAGGGTTAGATAGTTATCTCATGTTTATGGGACAAGACAAGGTTAGGATACTTCTATTCCACTGCCATCTTCTTCTTCTATTTATTTCTTTTGTGATTCTTTCATGCTCCTTGTCTGTTTTTCAAAGTGGTGCTAAAATTCTTACTGTTTTACAAGAGCATTTTATGTATCAAAAATGTCATCCTATTGTCATAATTATTGCAATATTTATTGTTTCTTGATAACTATTAATTCTACTTATAGTGCTTTTTGACATTTAAAATGTTTTTAATTTTTTAGTGATGAAATCTACCACCATGTTTTCTTTTTCTTTCTTTCTTTCTTTCTTTCTTTCTTTCTTTCTTTCTTTCTTTCTTTCTTTCTTTCTTTCCATTCCAGTATTAGTTAGCTATTCTCTGATATTTTTTCTAGGCTTTTATTGCTTTTTTCACCCTGAATTTTCTGAAATTTTTCATAGTCAATTTTATAGTCCCATGCATATACTTAATTTTACATATATGATCAAATATATACTTTTTGTTTTAAAGTTAGTTCTCTTTTTATGTTTTCCATTTTTGCATGTTTTCCCTTTTACCCACTTCCCACCTGTGCTGTATTAGTTCTGCCCTCCCTACATATAACCTATCTTAATAACTTAATATGTTTAATCCTTTAAACTCATAAAATGTGTATTCATATATATACATATACATTTATTTATATGTATATCTATCTCCAATTTATATGTATCCATACACACATAATAAGTAGTCACAATTTTTTATTTAAAAAAAGTTTTTAAAATGTATTTATGTACTTCTGAGAGAGAGAGAGAGGGAGAGGCAACATGAGCAGGGAGGGTCAGAGAGAGAGGGAGACACAGAATCCAAAGCAGGCTCCAGGCTCTGAGCTGTCAGCACAGAACCCACGGCTCAAACCCATGAACTGTGAGATCATGACCTGAGCCGAAGTCGGATACTTAATCGACTGAGCCACCCAGGTGCCCCGAGACAGAATTTTGAAAAACAATTCTTTCTCTAAAAAATCATCACATTATATGAATGTTTTTCAAGTTGTCCGGTATATCTTTAATTCGTTCTTCTAATGGATGCATAATTTCATAGTGTGGATATATCATAGTTTATTCAGTATTCACCCTTCAATGTAAATTTATTGTTTTCACTTTTCTCTTATTGCTACTAATGCTGCAATCTGTTGATTTCATGTATTTCTGAACATGTTGATATTTTTATTTTATAGGATAGATTTTTAGGGGTGGTATTGTTGGCTCTAGGGGTATGCATACTTTTCATCTGAATAACTGTTGCCAGACTGATTTCACCTTTCATATTTTCACTAACAATGCATGTTGGTACAATTTTACCTCATGTTCATTCCAGCTATAGGTGTTGCTGTTCTTAATTTTTACCAGTTTAGTAGGCCTAGTGATGCATCATTTTTAAGTTACTTTCCACGTCCCAGAGTGTTTGTGAATTTGTGGACTTTCTTATGTTTGTTGGCTGTATTAAGCTACTCTTTTGTGAATTTATTCATATTATTTTCTCATTTTTCTATTTAATGTCTCTTGTTCATTTGTATAGACTTTTGGTATATTCAAATGATTCAATATACATACTCTTGCCAGATAGATAGATAGATAGATAGATAGATAGATAGATTTTCTCAGGGACAAAAATTTTACCTGAAATATAAATTCATGTAAAGGCATGTGATGCCTTTGGTTATACTGATATCCTTTTATACATCAGCTAGATAACTGATTTAAAAAGAAAAACACAACTTTGGGCTTATATTCAGTGGTTATCTAAGATTATCTGATTGAATGCATATAAATCAAGACTTTTTAAAATGTTTATTTGTATTTGAGAAAGAGCATGAGCAGGGGAGGGGCAGAAAGAAGGGGTCAGAGAGAGGTGGACAGAGGATCTGAAGTGGGCTCTGTGCTGACAACAGAGAGCCCTATGGAGGCTCGAATCCACCAATGGTGAGATCATGACCTGAGCCAAAGTCAGAAGCTTAAATGACTAAGCCATGCCCCTAGTTCAGGACTTGGCTTTTGAACAGATGCTGGTGATATAAAGATGAATGATGAGAAAAAATTCACATGGGTATTAGACTTACTTTTTAATATCAAAACCTAGATAGGCAAAACAAAGTTAGTGTAATGTGGATTTTCCCAATGTTTAGGAGGTCCTCAGCTTATGGTGATTTGACTACTGGTCAGTTATATCCAAAACATCAGAACATGAATGCTCACTAACTCATTCAGGGTGCTTCTGAATTGAATCTGATTGTTCTTCCTTAATGGATTATATAAGGTGAAGAGACAGATCTGACTGGTCTGTCTTGCTGAAGATGGAAATGGGCACAGCAGGTGAGTGTATCTTATTTGGGGTCTCAGTGTACTGGGCCAGGAAAACTGAGGACCTTGTTTTGTTCAGACTGGATTTCCAAAGTCAAAGTTCAAAGAGTGAGTCCAAATTAAGTTGTTGCTAAGATTGTTTAAATGAAGAACAGTAAGTGATAAATGGAGCCAAAATGAAATTTATGATTGGGAAACCTTCAAATAAGGGACAACATCCTGGGTAGAATCTGACGATATAGTGAACAGACTTGTTATGTTTTTTAATTTTTACCTTGTGTCCCTTCCTTTGCAGAAGCTGAGTTTATTTAAAGCAGTTTGGGAAAGATATATAAACTCTTTATGTGCAGCAATCATAAATCTTTCTTATCTCTGATTCCTCAGTATGCACAAGAGTGTTTATCACATGGTAGGTTCAAGAAGCACATGTTGAACTAGAAAAAAGTCTGTAAGCAAATCTTCCATTATGCCTCTCCTATTCTGTTCATTAGCTGGGTCTACCCAGGATTTAGGCCAGAATACAGAGGAAACAGGTGTGCCTTAGTTTATCAAAGCTGGCATAGGAAGTCATGGGATAATATCCTCTGAGGCAATAAGGATGATATTCTTATGTGACTAGTTCATTGACTCTGGAAACAGAAGTTTCAAAAACATGTAAGGCAATGGATATACCACTGGAATATTGCTTTCTTATGGATTATATATGTGTTAGTACATTTATTTATTTTTGTAAAAAAGGTTTATGAATATGGGCTTCGCTGTAAGTGTCAGTGATATTTTCTTACCAAGAATGTATCTGTCACCCCTAGTAGAGGGCTCCACAAAGAAAGGCACTATTGTACACTTAGTGTCTAGCACAGTGCCTGGCACAGGAGGACTCTTAAAGAACTATAATATTGAATAGATTTTTAACTTTATTTTTCTGTAAATCAACATGATCTTAGTATTAATATTTAAATCTGATGAGAGGCAGAAAACATAATATTAGTCAATTCTGCGTTTTCTTAATACATTTTTGCTTTATATTTAGTCACTCCCACATTTTCCCTCCACCATCATTAATTTTTCTTTGAGGGAACAATTCCCTGGTGCATATATTATGTCAGAGCATCTCAGTGAAAGTAAAGACACTGTGTTGAGGACAGTGCCTCAATGATTCATGGTGGATTGGATGATGATGGGGGAGGCGTGCAGGGAAGCACTGTGATTATCAATCAGCATCCAGAATGAGATAATTCCTGTTTGGATGTTTTCTTCCTAATCTTTGAGAGTTATCACTCCTTTATGTTGGCATATGCAACTGAGACACATGTTTCCACCTAATTTCTAGCTCTGAGGTCCACTCTACCATCTGCTCTCCTTCCTCATCTAACCACAAAGGTTCTTCACTTACATTTTTTTTCTAATCTCTATCAGTGTATCTCATGGCTACATGAGTAAAAACTGGCAGCAAAATGAACATTTGGCTCCTTCCTATTCCTCCTAGGGTATAATAACATCTTGTGAGGTTGCTCAGGATCTTCTACTGAATATTCCTTTACCAATGTTTCTCTTTTATTCTCCTGTCCCCTATTGGTGCAAGGGAACTTCTTTAAAGACTTGGGGTTGGGAGGGACACCTGGGTGGCTTAGTGGGTTAAGTGTCTGACTTCGGCTCAGGTCATGATCTTATGGTTCGTGAGTTTGAGCCCTGCATCAAGCTCTGTGCTGACAACAGAGACTGGAGCCTGCTTCCTATTCTGTGTCTCCCTCTCTTTCTGTCCCTCCCCCACTCACACTCTGTCTGTCTCTCTCAAATATAAATAAGTATTTAAAAAATAAAAAGACTTAGGGTTGGGAGAAGGATGCAGCCTGATGTGATTTGCAGCAAAATTTCCGTTTCTTTTACTCTTTTTCTCTCATTATTTATTATTTAATTTATATCTAAGTTAGTTAACTTATAGCGCAATCATCATTTCAGGAGTAGATTCCAGTGATCATCCTATTCATATAATACCCAGTGTTCATCCTAATAAGGGTCTTCCTTAATAGTCTTTACTCAGTTAGCCCATCCCTCCACTCAAAACCCCTCCAGCAACCCTCAGGTTGTTCTTTGTATTTAAGAGTCCCATATCTTTTGACTCCCTCCTTGTTTTTATATTATTTTTCCTTCCCTTCCATTATGTTCATATGTTTTATATCTTGACTTTCTCATAAGAGTGAAGTCATAAGATATTTGTCTTTCTCTGATTGACTAATTTCGTTTAGCATAATACCCTCTAGTTGCATCCATGTAGTTGCAAATGGCAAGATTTCGTTCTTTTTGATTGCCAAGTAATACTCCATTGAATGTGTGTGTGTGTGTGTGTGTGTGTGTGTGTGTATGTGTGTGTATCACATCTTCTTTATCCATTCATCCATCGATGGACATTTGGGCTCTTTCCAGGCTTTCACTATTGTTGATAATGGTGCTATAAACATTGGGGTGCATGTGTCCCTTTGAAACAGCACACCTATATCCCTTGGATAAATACCTAGTAATGCAATTGCTGGGTTGCAGAGTAGTTCTATTTTTAACATGGGTGTTTTATTTATTATTTTATTTATTTTTTATTTTTTTCTTTCATAGTTTATTGTCAAGTTGGTTTCCATATAACAACCCGTGCTCATCCCAACAAGTGCTCTCCTCCATGCCCATCACCCACCTCCCCCTCCTCACCACCCCCATCAGTCCTCAGTTTGTTCTTAGCATTCAAGAGTCTCTCATGGTTTGCTTCCTCCCTCTCCCCAACTATTTTTCCCCTTCTCCTCCCCCATGGTTCTCCTTTAAGTTCCTCCTATTCCACCTATGTGTGTAAACATATGGTATCTGTCTTTCTCTGCCTGACTTATTTTGCTCAGCATAACACCCTCAAGTTCCATCCATGTTGCTACACATGGCCAGATTTAATGCTTTCTCATTGCCATGTAGTAGTCCCTTGTATAGATAAACCACATCTTCTTGATCCATTTGTCAGTTGATGGACACTTACGCTCTTTCTATGTTTTGGCTATTGGTGAGAGTGCTGCTATGAACCTTGGGGTACATGTGCCCCTATGCATCAGCACTCCTGTATCCCTTGGGTAAAATCCTAACAGTGCTATTGCGGGGTCATAGGGGAATTCTATTGTTAATTTTTTGAGGAATCTCCACACTGTTTTCCAGAGGGGCTGTACCAGTTTACATTCCCACGAACAATGTAGGAGGGTGTCCATTTCTCCACATCCTCACTAGCACCTAGCGTCCCCTTATTGGCTCATTTTAGACACTCTGACCCATGTGAGGTGGTATCTCAGTGTGGTTTTTTATTTTATTTTTATTTTTATTTTTTTTCTTTTATAGTTTATTGTCAAGTTGGTTTCCATATAGCACCCAGTGCTCATCCCAACAAGTGCCCTCCTCCATGCCCATCACCTCCCTTCCCCTCTCCCTCACCCCCCCTCAGCCCTCAGTTTGTTCTCAGCATTGAAGAGTCCCTCATGGTTTGCCTTCCTCCCTCTCCCCAACTATTTTCCCCCATCTTCTCCCACTTTGTCCTCCATTAACTTCCTCCTAATCCACTTATATGTGCAAACATATGATATTTGTCCTCCTCTGCCTGACTTATTTCGCTCAGCATAACACCTTCTAGTTCCATCCATGTTGCTACACATGGTCAGATTTCATTATTTCTCATTGCCATGTAGTATTCTATTGTGTAAATATACCACATCTTCTTGATCCATTTGTCTGTTTTGGACACTTAGGTTCCTTCCATGTTTTGGCTATTGTTGAGAGTGCTGCTATGAACATTGGGGTACATGTGCCCCTATGCATCAGCACTACTGTATCCCTTGGGTAAATTCCTACCAGGGCTACTGCTGGGTCATATGGGAGTTCTAGTGTTGATTTTTTGAGGAACCTCCATACTGTTTTCCAGAGGGGTTGCACCAGCTTACATTCCCACCAGTAGTGTAGGAGGGTGCCCATTTCTCCACATCCTCGCCAGCATCTAGAGTCTCCTGATTTGTTCATTTTAGCCACTCTGACCGGCGTGAGGTGGTATCTCAGTGTGGTTTTGATTTGTATTTCCCTGATGATTAGTGACGCTAAGCATCATTTCATGTGTCTGTTGGCCATCTGGATGCTCTCTTTGGAGAAGTGTTTGTTCATGTCTTCTGCCCCTTTCTTCACTGGATTATTTGTTTTTCATGTGTGGAATTTGGTGAGTTCCTTATATATTTTGGATACTAGCCCTTTATCTGATACGTCATTTGCAACTATCTTTTCTCATTCCGTCAGTTGCCTATTAGTTTTATTGATTGTTTTCTTTGCTGGGCAGAAGCTTTTTATCTTGATGTGGTCCCAGTAGTACATTTTTGCTCTTGATTCCTTTGCCTTTGAGGATGTGTCAAGTAAGAAATTGCTGCGGTTGTGGTCAGGGAGGTTGTTTCCTGCTTTGTCCTCTAGGGTTTTGATGGTTTCTTGTCTCACATTGAGGTCCTTTATCCATTTTGACTTTACTATTCTGTATGGTGTGAGAAAATGATCTAGTTACATTCTTCTGCATGTTGCTGTCTAGTTCTCCCACCACCATCTGTTAGAGGCTGTCATTTTTCCTTGGATACCCTTTCTTGCTTTGTCAAAGATTAGTTGGCCATACACTTGTGGGTCCAATTCTAAGTTCTCTATTCTATTCCATTGGTCTATGTGTCTGCTTTTGTGCCAATACCATACTGTCTTGATGATGACAGCTTTGTAGTAGAGGCTAAAGTCTGGGAAGGGGATGCCTTCCGTTTTGGTTTTCTTCTTCAATATTACTTTGGCTATTTGGGGTCTTTTGTGTTTGCATACAAATTTTAGGATAGTTTGTTCAGTTTTGAGAAGAAGACTGGTGCAGTTTTGATTGTGATTGCTTTGAGTGTGTTGATTGCTTTGGGTAGTAATGACATTTTAACAATATTTATTCTTCCAATCATGAGCATGGAATGTTTTTCCATTTCTTTTTGTCTTCACTTTCCTTCATAAGTTTTCTACAGTTTTCATTATACAGATAGGTCATTGTCCAATTTCTCTGAAGCTTAATTCAGAGAAAGAAAGAGGAGAATATGGTAACAGGTGAGGAGAAAGAAATGAAGATAATGTTACTCAGAGTATCTATACAGTCTTATTCCAGAGAGAGAGATAGAAAGGTAGCGGTGGAGGTGTAGAATATACATCTAGAGAATGGATTAAATGTGACTGATTAAGCAAACCAATGACCAGAATGCCCAGTCCAGCAGAGTGATGGGATACGAATGAGACAAGGGAAAATATATCTGAACAGAAAGAATTGTTCTAGAATTAATCACGGCAGTGCATCCATGTTAGTCTTGCCCCGGGCTCGGTTAAAAAAACAAACAAAACCCAGCAGTTCTCTAGCAGGGATGGGCGTGGTTTGGTGTAAGCATGTCTTAGCCTCCACTGCTTTCCGGAGGGTTGCTTCCTGAGGTTCCACCTAGGTGGTTGTTGTGAGAAAAATGGTGGTGCTCCAGGCCCTTCTCGAACCAAGTGTTGCAAATCACTCTTTTCGGTCCAATCTCCCTGTGCTGCAGGTGTAGCCAAAGTGGGCAGTGTTCTATGTTCCAAGCCCTGCCTCATTTCCAGGTCTTAGCCCACACGCTTTGTTGATACCGCCCAAAATATAATCCTACAGGCCGGGCCCTTCCCTGCCAGGGATCCAGCTGGGAGAGTAGCGGAGCAGTTTCTCCTGGCACCGCCTGAGACGGGGGCACCCAGCCTGAAGTCACCACCACAGCTAGAAATAGAATCACTCTCCATCCCAAGCCAAGGTTTTCCTCTTCTCCAGGGACAGTTCTATGAGCAGTTTCAGTCACTCTCTTTCTTCCCCTCAAGTCTCCGCGGCTCCCCATGAAGGGGATTCCTTCCCCTTCCTCCGTGTCTTTGGGTCCTGTCCGGTTTTTATCTTCCCCAGTTTGCACTCACACACGTATGAGGTTGTCTTCTTGGTAGACCTCTGTCTCTTTTCCTCCCAGACTCCTGCAGTTCAGTGTCCTGTGGCTTCAGGCCTTCTCTGTTTGAGAGATGGGGGAGAGCGAAATGTACGGAGCTCCCCACTTCTCTGCCACCTTGCCTTTACAAATTCAACATGTGTGTTTTGGTCAGAGGTAGAATGTGTAATTGGGGAGAAATGTGTTCCATTTGACTACATTTTCCTGTAGATCTTTCTGGTCTTACACATGGGTGATAGCATTTCGATTTAAAAATGAGAATACACTATTTGTGCTGTTGTTATGTCCTCTGGAAGTTCTGGAAGCCTCTAATACCACAATGTAAATGGAGGATGGTTAGAGCAATAAGGATATGCAAAGAAAATCCACTATTAATAAGTCACTCTATCCTTCTGCAATAGAGGCAGAAAGATTTGCTGCTTTTATAGAAGCTATCTCATGTTGTGGAAATGTTGAGGTTCAGAGAAAATGGTCAAGAAAGAATTCTTGAGACATATTTTGTGCAAAAAGCTGTTTTTTTTTAAAGCACAGGGGCAGGACCTGTGGGCAGAAGGAGCTGCACCGGGGCTGTGCTGGATGACTGATTATATACTTTTAATTTGAGAGAGGGTTAGGGATAGTGTAAGTCTCTAAGGTGTTTTGGAAGCAAGATTTCCAGGACCTTGAGGCGGGCTAGCTATTGTTTGGAAAAGGTCATTTATTACTGTCTAATAAAACCATGAGACCCTTCAGATGTATATCAGTGGGCCATATGACTGGAAGATAATTACTAATATATATCAGGGGAAGGGATAGGAATCAAGGAAGTTTCCAAAGGAATTTTGATATGTCAACAGAAACTTACAGGATCCTGAAGGTCAGGATAATGTTAAGCTAAGATTGCCATTTGCCCTTAACAAAATATTAACATCAAGGCATTTGAGTTCCTATAGGAAGGTCACTCTGCCTGTCTCAAGGACTATCAATGGGCTGTAAGTAGTAAGGAAATTTAATTTTTTTCTTTTGCCTTTGTTTCCCACATCATTCTACAAGTTGAATTTTAATGTTTGGCTTGCTGCAAGAAAATTTGATATGAAGGAAAGAGAATGGTAGAAATCACGTAAGTTCTAAAAAACAAGAAAAAAATAAAGTGAATCTTAAGACTCAACAAAAGTTTTTTCCTTCTAGTTTTATTGAGATATAATTGACATGCAACACTGTAAGTTTTAGGTGTTTTAGGTTATAAGATAATGACTTGATTTATATGTATTGTGAAATGATTATTACAATAGGTTTAGTTAACATCATCATTTCATATAGTTACAAAAAAAGAAAAATGAAAAATGTCTTTTTTCCTTGTGATGAGAACTCTTAGAATTTACTCTCTTCTCAACTTTCTAATACGCGATATAGCATTGTTATCTATAGTCATCATATTGTGCATTATGTCCCTAGTACTCTTTAAACTTATAACCGGAAGTTTGTACCTTGTGAAAAGTTTGCTTTTAAAATATCCTTGTGAAAAATTCTGCACATCTTATCTCTCAATCCAACTTAGTAGTCTGATATTTTTGACTGTGTGGTAATATTTCCATGCTTTCAGTTTTTGCTATAAAATAAGTCAAGAGTGATGGAAAACTGAGATTGGAGTTTTGTAGCATATACTGACACTTCATAATATTTAATATCAGTTTAAGTGATTGGTTTTCTACTGTCCTATCTTCAAATAGTGTACATGTACTTGATAAACCTTTATAAAAGTAAAGTCTTTAGCATATCTGTTAGAATATACACAATATTGTGTCACTCCTTTGTAAAATCCTCCATTGTCTTCCCACTCAGAGTATAAGCTAAGTTCCTTACAATTGCCTGTAGAGCTCTACAAGTAGTGACCCCAGTTACCTCTCTGATTTAATCCTCACTCTAGTCTGCTTTCCCTAGCCTCCTCACTGCTCCTTAAACACATAGAGCCTTGATTTTTTTGCACTTGTTTTCTCCTTCAGGAATAGCCTGAAATGCTGTTTTTTTCCAGATATCTGCTTGAAGTGAGGGTGAACTCTTTTCAAGTGAGTTCTACTACACTCTACCTAGGGGCATCTGGGTGGCTCAGTTGGTTAAGCGGCCAACTCTTGATTTCAGCTCAGGTCATAATCTCACAGTTTATGAGTTCGAGCCCCAAGTTGGGCTCCTTACTATTATCTTAAAGCCTGCTTGGGATTCTCTCTCTCTCTCTTCTCTCTCTTTCTCTCTCTCTTTGCCTCTCAGCCCCTCCCCTGCTTGATCTCTCTCTCTTTCTTTCTCTCTCCCTCTCAAAACAAACAAACAAACAAACAAACAAACATAACCTCACGTACCCAGAACTCCGACATTTCCTTGCTTTGTTTTTGTTCAAGCACTTGTCATCCTCTATCAGAGAGATATTATGTCTTAGTTGTTAAGAGAAAGCACTCTGCAGTCAGAACATTTTGGGAGGAATGCAGGCTCTGCCACTTACTGACTATGTGACTTGGGGAAATTACTTAACCCCTCTAGATCAGTTTCTTCCTCTAAAATGGGAGTCTTATAAGAATTAAATATCCATTTGCTCTCTCAGTGAAATGTAGGCTTCATAAGGGAAGGGATTTTTATCTGTTTTATTTATTTATTTTTCTTCAGAATCTAGAATATTCCCCCATTTTGTCAATTATTTGTTGAGAAGTTTAGTTCTGTTGTTATTTTAGCTTACAGGAACTTTTTCTACAAATATACTAAAATTAGCTCTACCTTTTTAGGCAGGGCCATCTGAATCTTCCATGAGATCCCACTGTATTTTTAGAATAAATGCATAGTACAAGTGACAGTTGATAGAATGACTCACTCATCCATTAATTCTTTCATTTAAATATTTATTGTTGAAGCTACTGTATTTTGTTAGTCTCTGTGCTAGATACATTTATTTGGAGACACTAAAATTAAAATATATTTCTCCATTGACCCTGACCTCAAGAAGTTTGTTTTTCAGTTGAGAGTCTGGACTTTTAAGGATAAATCCATGGAAATGGTGACTGGAGCACTGACTTTATAGCCAAACAAATGTAGGCTTATATATCTCACTTCTGCCATTCATGACCTATATGACCTTGAGTAAGTTATCAATCATTCAAAACTGTAGATTCCTAATCATTAAAAGAGGATAATATTTGTATTTATTTTAGAGGGCTTAAAATTCATTAAATGAGACTATTTATATAATGTCCTTAAAATAGTGCCTGACACATAGTAGGTATTCAGTAATTCTTATCTGCTATTATTATTGCCTCAAAAAATGACTTGGAGGATGGCTGAAATAGGCAAAAAGGGCATTCCAGTGTGAAAAGTTTGAGTTAAGCCAGAGAATTGATAAGGCCTATGCCTTTTGGGTGCATATGGGAAATTACAACTAGTTCTGTTTGACTGGAGTGTAGAACACCCTAAGTAAGTAGGGAAAGTAGGAAGATTGAAATTCAGTCATGTAATTCTTCACCCTGAAGTAAACCCTGGTAGCATTGTGACATATTTCCTTCTAGCAACTTCTTTATACAGCAAAAGTTTGTGTGAAAGATTGCTTAATATAGTATTGAGATTAGAAATACAGAAAATAATAAATATCTATATTGTGCTACTTATGTGCCAGACACTGTTCTAAATATTTTACATGTATTTAATCTCTATTGCCTTCCCGTGGGTCTTTGCAACAAATCTGTGATCTCTTCTAAGATTGGCTTCAAGAAAGAAAAGAATAACAACAACAAGAAAATGTACTCTGAAATATTCTGAAGGTAGTATGTATCTCCATACATAAAATAATTCTGGTTTAACTGTCCATAGCTAGTTGTTTGATAGTATTTCCCTCATAGTCTTCTTCTAATATGAGTGACTGTCTGATTTCAGTCTACTTCCATTTTTATAATAGGAGTTATTTTTTGGAGTACAGTTTTCTGTAGAATCTTTTTTTTGTTAGAATTGGAAAGGAGAATTTGGCTAGGTAAGGTGTTATCTATTACAAAGATTTTTAGAATAAAGTTTATGTTCTTCTATATTGGTTGTCCCTCTGACCCTTATTTGATAGTATGGTCTTACCATATTCCCACTTTGCAAGAAGATGAAGAAAAAACCCTCTTTTTCATCTCTTCTCTACCCCCACTCCCCATCTCCCCACATATCCAAGGGAAGGCTCTTAAGGCAGAGAGAAATGACCAGCGTCAGCTTCTCTGCTTAATCTTCTGTCTATAATCTACCAAAGAGACTACTCTCTTGATATTAGAATTCCTGGGTGTGGGTTTGGGGCAATTATTCAACAAGCAGGACTTTATCCCTTTAGATTATTAGAGTGTCCTAGAGAAGGAAAGATTCCTGCTATTTTCAGCCCTATGAAGCAACATTTTTCCTAATATCTCCAGCTGAAGATCTTGTTATTCAAGCTGTCCTTCCTCATTGTCTGACTTCAATTTTCATAGTTTATAAAAACTGCCATTTTCTGGATGATTCACAAAACCTTAATTCTTACTAAGGATAATAGCATTCATTCATTAATTTATTCTGTCAATATTTGTTGAGTATATATTATATGTCAAGTATTAGATATATATCAACAATATCCCTGCCTTCATGGGGCTTATATTCTAGTAGAGGGAAAAAACAGTAAATGATTATCAAAATTAAATAAAGTATATAATGTATTAATATAGGATGACTGGTATTGGAAAAATAAATCTGTTTGATAGGCATTAGGAGTGCTCTTGTTACAAGAGATAGCCATTTTAATTTAGTAGTCAGCATAGGACTCAATGACAAGGTGATATTTGAGCAAAGAATTATCTGAGTGAAGACCATTCAAGGTAGATAGACTAGCCAATATGCAGGCCATCTAGGGAGAGCATAACTAGTATATTTAAATAATACTGGGGTAAGTCCATTTGGCTGTAGCCAAGAGAACAACTGAACGAAGAATAGAAGATAAGGACCAAGAGATAAGAGGGGGGCCTGATTATGTACAACCTTATAGGTCATTGGAAAGATTTTACTTTCGGAAATGGGAAATGGGAGACCATTAGAAGGTTTTGAGCATATGAATGACTTGATCTGACCTTCCCCAAAGGCATGCAAAACCTCTTTTATTTTTAGAAATGAGAAATATTTTATTTTTACCTGCATTGGGTTGACTTGTTATTAGTTTTCATAGGCATCTTTATTGTATCTATATATTTAGTGTATATTGAAGTGGAGAGTAAGGGCAATGGGGTCAGTGTTTTGGATTCTGTGATGTCCCTGTAGCATGCTTCCCAGTGATTGATTTCTCCCTTGAAACAAGATCAGATGAGTTCTCAAAGAAGAGCATTGATATAGTTTTAGTAGTATGTAATTTAAAAAGACCTGGAGATAAAGGTTTAGACTTTTCTTGTCTTAAAAGAAAGTGGTATTTACCTGTTTGCATTCATCCTGGAGTCCTTTTATTTTTTAGTTTAGTTTAGTGTAGTTTAGTTTTTAAAGATTTCTTTTTTTTTAAATATTTATTTTTGAGAGAGAAAGAGAGAGAGAGCGAGAGAGCAAGAGAGCGAGAGAGAGCACGTGCACGAGTGGTAGAGGGACAGAGAGAGAGAGAGAGACAGACAGACAGACAGACAGATCTGAAGTGGACTCTGCATGCACAGTAGTGAGCCTGATGTGGGGCTTGAACTCATAAACTGCAAGATCATGACCTGAGCTGAAGCTGGATGCTCAACCAGCTGAGCCACCCAGGTGCCCCTAACCTGGATCATTTTAAATATAAGCTTCACCTACTAGTTCTTGAATTTCAGGGGCCTAAAGGGAGAGATCTCTTTTCTCACTTCATCAACATAGATGTGATAAAATTTAACTGCTTAATTTAAATTCTGATTTATATGAGTTTTTTAGAAAATGTAAATCAAAAAGGGTTTTGTTGCCTCCCTATAGCGTTTTTACCTACAATATGTTGTTGATATTAAAAGATGGTAGCAGTAGGATCATCATCAAGCTACTCTTCTATGTTATTGAGGTTTTGAAACAAGATGGAAAATATTCATTGAACTTTTATTTTAGGAATATAACAAAGAAATTGCTTATTTTATTTTATTTCTTTAAATGTTTTTTTTTTATTTATTTCTAGGAGAGAGAGAGAGACAGCGTGAGCAGGGGAGGGTCAGAGAGAGAGGGAGTCACAGACTGAAGCAGGCTCCAGGCTCCGAGCTGGCAGTCAGCACAGAGCCCGACGCGGGGCTCGAACCCACGAACCGCGAGATCATGACCTAAGCGAAAGTCGGACGCTTAACCGACTAAGCCACCCAGGCGCCCCAGAAATTGCTTATTTTAAAACAAGCATATGATCTGAATTTTGAGTTTTTGTTTGTTTCTTAGGTATTTTGTTTGTGAGCCGTAAGTGATTTATCTCTCCTTGAGTGTTCTATCACTCTCCGATTGTCTGCCAACACTATATTAACTGATTTGTAGCTCCCAGTTATGGAGAGTTTTTGACTTAACTATCTTTTATTCTTGTGAAAGAAATGAACATAGCATTCTCCCCAGTTCTGCTTTAAGAATTTATATATATTAGTCATTTTTTTTCCACAGAGCTTGCAGTGCTGTGCTGAAGCCTATAGTTCTGACTTGGGTAAGAAAAAGAAAGCTTTTTTATATTACTGAACAATTATTGAGCCGTGTTGCAGTAGCAGCACTGGGCCAGGAAGGAGGCAGCTTGGCATAATGCAAAAATGAAGAGTCATCTGAGAGCTGTGTTTGAATTTTGGTCTTTCCATTTGTTAGTTGTATAGTCATCACCAAATTTCTTAATCTCTCTGGACTTGAATTTCTTTATCTGTTAAATGTGAAAATAATAATAATATTTACCTTATAAAATTATTTTGAAGGATGAATAATATGTAAGGCATATAAAATGCTTAGTACATTTCCTGAGCCTAGTAAATATGCCATACATAATGACTATATGGACAATGATCTTGTGGAAAGTCCTTCTTCATCTCTAAGGCTCATCTTCATCACCAGTAAATGGAGGAAAAAAACCTATATGTTGGAGAGAATCAAATGTAAACACATATATAAGAAGGCTTTGAAAACTGAATTTTATAAAACTGTATTATATTAGAATATATGGTAAAATAGGATTTTATTTCCATATTTCATCATTTTCCCCTGAGAATTCATATCAAATAACAGATGAGAAAGCATTTTACAAAGCAAAAGAATTATAATCTCATCATCATTACTATATAGTATGCAAGAACGTTCTCATATGCATACTCATATTACATACTCATATGCCTGTTGCTGTTACTTGAAATTCTTTCTGTGGATATTTTGGTGGGGCTGAAGAAGAGAAGAGTAATAGTGGTCCTTGTTATTGTAAAATATACATATCTGCTGTAGGGCAGTACAGTATTGCTGTCAGTATGCTTTTGAATGAGCTTATCAGAGCTCCCTATTGACATCTAAATAAGAGCAGTGGGTTTTTTTTTTTTTTGTATTTTTTTTTTGTTTGTTTGTTGTTTTGGTTTTTTTTTTATGCTTGTTTGAGAGAGTGGGAGGAAAAGAGTATTTAGGTGGTCTGGCAACCTGTGTGATGGTGGCCCGGAGCTGCCTGATGATAATGGGAGTTGGAGAAGGCATGGGATAGAGAGAAGAGGCATAGTCATGGAAAGGGAAACTTAAAGGCCAAGTGAATGGTTTCAAACAAGTTTTAACTACTACTTAAACTATTTAAAATGTTTTATTTATTTCTGAGAGAATGACTGAGAGAGAGAGAGAAAGAGCGAGCGAGCATGAGCAGGGGAGGGTCAGAGAGAGAGACACAGAATCTGAAATAGGCTCCAGGCCCCAAGCTAGCTGTCAGCACAGAGCCCTATGTGGGGCTCGAACCCACGAACCGTGAGATCATGACCTGAGCTGAAGTTGGACACTTAACCTACTGAACCATCCAGGCGCTTCTGCTTAAATTTTTAAAATTATACCAGCCCTGCAAGAGGCACAGAAATTAGTCTTATAAAAAATGATGAAAACTGTCCTCCTTTCTTTTCCTTTTCTCTTTTCTCCCCTCTTTCCTGTCCATTTTCTCCTGCTTTCCCTTTTCTTGTCACCTACAGAATATCTGCTTATGTGTATTCATCATTGCGTAGCCTCTTTAAGCTGCCAACCACCTTTGCACACGTTGGCTGGTGGGTAAAAGTGAACCTCAGATTTGCAGTCTTCTTTCATATCCTCAATTCTGCCCAGTCTTCTTTGACTTGTTTCTTTCATTTGGTATCTTCTTCCAATCTTTTAGTACCTGACCTGGATACTAGTGGTTTTCTTTTTCTTGGATTTGTTACATTTCTTTATATCAGTTGCAAAGATCAGGAAGACCAAGGCTCTTTTTTTGATCTTATACTTTAGTAGGAGGAACATGTCTCATATGTATAGAACATTGTATAGTTTAAAAATATAACTTATCTTAGTTGATTCTCAAAATGGCTTCATGATCCAGATAGAGTTGATGTCACTATTCATATTAGAAATGAGGAAACTGTGGATAAGCAACTCATCCAGGATTATTTTGTTGGAAAGTGATAGAGTCAGAGATTAGATTTTAAGCCAAGAATTCTTTATTATAATATAGGAGAAAAAGACTCATTTTCACAAGGATATTGGGGATGGTGTCATGGGCAGGTGGTGTTAGCAGTAGGCTTTGTATGATGCTAAGACTTGGTTTGAAGAAACAGATATTCCAGGAGAGGAAACTGCATGAGCAACAGCTTAGAAGAGTATTAAAACGTACTACTTACAAATGAAGTCTGGGCTAGGCATTTTTATTATTTTTTTTCTAAGTTTGTTTATTAAGAGAGACTAAGCATGTGCATGGAGTAGGGGAGTGAGGAGAGAGAAAGAGAGAGAGAGAGAGAGCACAGAGCCTGACATGGAGCTTAAACTCACAACCATGAGATCATGACTTGAGCCAAAATCAAGAGTCCGACACTTAATTTACTAAGCCACCCAGGCACCCCCAGGTTAAGCACTTTTAATGTATTGCCTCCTAATCTCTGTAGCAATCCAGCAAGGTAAGTATTTTATTAATTAATTGCTCACCTTGTTTTAAATAGGATTTGAGGTGGTAGGTGGGTATTATTTCTAATTTGCAGAAGATGAAACTATGCCTCAGAGAAATTGAGTAACTGGACCAAAGTCACAGAGGAAAATGTGCTGCCATGGGGATTTAAGCATGTGTCTTATATCCCATGGTCCTTCTCAGGAAAGTTGGGAAAGGCTTTATGAATAGTGAGTGGTCAGTAGTCAGGTTTAGCAGAGAGAGGAGCCAGGAGTTCTAAGATTGATTAGGTGATTCCACCTGTCTGATTGAGAACTTTAATTACAATATGATAGAGTTTAAACTCAATTCTTCAAGCAGCTGGGAGCCATAGAAAGTTTCTGTGCAAGGAAGTGGCATTATCAGCTCTGCCGAGGAAGATTAAGCTGGCAGGATCATGCATGATAAATCAGAGAAGGGAGAATGTGGTAGCAGGGAGACCAATTAGGTGGCTATCACACCAGGAAAATTCATCTGGGTACCTGGAGAGCTATCCTTTTTAAGGATACTGAATGGTGGATTTTTCTTTGTAAGTATCATTTCTCATGGATAGTCACTTGATTTATAAAAAAGAAACTTATGTTAAATGTAAAAAATGCACTCAAACTTATAAAAGAAAATTGATTACCTAAGAAAGCCTATGAGCAATTTACAGAGCTGGTGGTTACTTTGCTGAGGCTAAATGTTAGCTCAGCATTTATCTATGGATAATTTAGAGTTTATATATATTTTCTGGAGCACTCTAGTTAACTTTCCAATAAAATGATCCCAAATCATGATAGTGTGTTAGTTTTCTACCTACTACTGTTCAAATGTAATGAAATTGGATCATATTCCTATTTACTAGAAATACTGGGCCACAAAGGATGTATTATTGAGACAGTGAAAAAATAGTTAGCTATAAAATTTGACTAATGTTAATAGCTTTGGAATTTCTCTAAGTTTGACCTTCTTCTTCAGTTGCAATGCTGCTGTACGAATTCAGGCTTTCATAGAATCTTACTGAGAGACGTGGCAACAGGCTAACTGATCTACATCATCTAGTGTGAAATCTTCTATCTCCACCTCCACAAGCCAACAGTTTAAAAAGTACCTATTGATCTTAATTGTTTACTATTGTTCCATTTCCTGAGCATTACATTTACTTGAGTATAGCTTTTATAGTCTGACCCAAACTTGGGTTAAATCTTAATCCTTGTTCTTGTTTCTTCTGACTAGGATATTCTTCCCTTAGTTTTCATCTGGAAATTTCCAACTTTATCTCTTAAAGGCCTACTTGTTTATCAACAATCTTCTAATGACCTCAAGTAGAACAAATTTTTCTGTCCTGTGTGTTGCTCAAAGCCTCTGTTATAGTGTTCATCATATTGTAATAGAACTAGTTGCTCAGTGATTCACTTGTTAAATTGTGACATCCTGATATCAAGTATTATATTTATTCATACAGCTATAATACAGTTCAGAGCTTAGGCAGTAAGTATTCAGTAAATGTTTCTTGAGTGGATGATTGACTGTAGTTACACTGATATCAGAGAAAAATATACTGTCTTGCTAAATATATATGTATTGTACTAGAAGCAGGTCTTAAAATGTCCTGGTTGGCTCAGGGAAAAGATTTCTAGTCCTAAGATTCTAAAGAAGGTTAAGTACAGAAATGAGTCATAGTTGTCCATAGCTCACTCCATCCTTTTTACATACTTTTTATGTGGCTGAATATGAGACAGTTATGAGCTAAATGATGTCATTTAGTTCTACATCCTTTGCTGTGTATCAAACCTTATTAACACATTGTATTACAGGTCATTCCTTAGCAGTCTTGGGAGAAAATGATTATTAGATTGCAAGAACTATACGCTTTCCTTCTATAGACTTGATGTGGGTTGATGACTTACCCATTTTGATAACCTTTTCTCTTTTAAAAAATATTTATTTTTTTGCCATTTTAGCAATTATGTGATTTTACATTCCTGTTCCTTATTTAACAGGCAGGATATCCTGGCACAAAAGATAGAGGAGGCTTCACATTCCCTAAAGTTTTACTACTATAGAGGAAGGAGCTTACATTATATGGAAGTCCATGCAGTTCTCAAAATACTATGGTGAGGGAGTGAGATTGGTTCTTGGGGCAGAACTATGAATAACTTGACAAAAATGTAACTGTGAAAATGTTTCAAAATATCAATACTTTATAAGCTTGATGTGATGCTACCTATATAGCAATACATTACATCTAAGGAAGTCTACCTGCCTTGGGCCCTGTCCATGGCAGCTTTATATAGAAACCTCAAAAGGCCTTAGTATTCTCATCCAGAAGCATACGGTCGTCCCACCCTTTAACTACAGGGAATTTGTTCTAAGGCCCTCAGTGGAGGCCTGAAACCACAGATAGCATGGAGTTCTATACATACTATGTGTTTTCCTATAATTACCTATAATAAGGTTTAATTTACAATTAGGCACAGTAAGAGATTAACAATCCTAACTAATCATATAATTGAATATTTGTAATATTATACTATAATAAAAGTTACATGAATATAGTCCCTCTCTCTTATACACATACTCTCAAGATATTTTTATTTTTCTGTACTCATCATTCTTCTCCTTGTGATGATATAAAGTGATAATATGCCTAAATGATGAAATGAGGTCAATGTGAAATAGCTTTAGGCTACTATTGACCTTCTGTGGGTCAGAAGTAGGACCAGCTGCTTCAGGTCTGTGATTTTTTGCAGGTAGATTGAAACTATGGAAGATTCCATAGATTGAAACCATAGAAAGTGAAACCATAGGTAAGGAGGAACTGTTGTACTCTTCTTGCTTTGAGTAGCTTAGCTTTTACTTTCTACTTTAAAAAGCTTGCTACTTTCCACATGGTATTATAATTATTTGGGGGCAGGCTAGAATTCCCCTTCAATATTGTGGAGCCAGGGACTGTGCCTTTATATGTGGTTTATGTCCTCTTGGCACTAGTCCAGATTCCTGTGTCTAGTAGCCAATTGGTAAATGTTCAATAGATAAATAAATGGATTATATTACCATCTTATTTAAAAGGACTATAGTTTCCAAACTATGTAAACATATGGAAACAGGAATAGTTGAAATTGGTAGTGTTTCAGAATTTCAGATCTTTGAATATCCAGCTTGTAATCTTTTCGAAGAACAGAAACAGATACGTAGTTCCAGGGCATTTCGAGGGACAGAAAATCTATTAAATCATTATGAATTAAACATTTTCTGAAATGTTCACAGCCATTACTATTCTGTTATAATGTCATTATTACTTTAGTAAATATGATTTATTTGTATTTATGTAGCTGTGATTGAAAGTAAATAACATAAGATCATGGCTTAATGTATGAATAACCTTTGTTACTTATTTAAAGAGAGAAAGTTGTTTTATTTTGACATTTGTTGCCATCTTCTACAACCTGATGAAAAATGAATCAATTTATATGATACCAGATTTTATACTAACAGAAAAACCCAAGTCTCTTGTACAGCGTCTACAAGAGTGAATCACAAACCCAAAGCCATTAACGCATTAAGTCATTGGCGAAACCAATTTCTTAAAGAAATACATAATACAAAATTATCATGAGATTTCTTTTTAGTACAGGGATGTTAAGTGCTTTATATCAACTTTGCAGGCTGTAGCACCCAGTTATTTAATTAAATACGGATCTAGATGTTGCTGTGAAGGTGTTCTGTGCATGTGGTTCACGTCTATAACCAGTTGATTTTAAGTAAAGGGGATAACTCTTGAGACTGTGGGTGGGCCTCATGCAATTAGTGTTTCCCAGAGAAGGAGCTCTGCATCAAGACTGAAATACCAATCCTGCCTGATTTTCCAGCCTGCTGGTTTGCCCTATAGATTTCAGACTTGCGAGGCTCTATAGTTGCAAGCATCAGTTCCTTAAAATCAATTTCTTTGTCTCTGTCTCTTTTTCCTTTTGGTTCAGTTTCTCTAGAGAATGCTGACTAATGTAAGCACTAACCCATTTTAATAGGTAACACTTATGCAGTGCTTATTATATTCTAGGCATTTATTAAGCATTTTGGATATATTAAGTTATCTAATTCCCATAATAGTTATAAAAGAGAGGTATTAGTATTACTCTCATTTTACAGATGAATGAACAAAGGTGCAGAAAGTTTAAATGATTTGCTCAAGGTCAAATAACTAGTAAATAGAAGAGCTGGGATTCAATCCTAGACAGTCCATTTTCTAAATCACCCTGCTATATACTTTTCAAAACAATAGATTGTGGTTCCTGGACACAAATCATAAAACAAAACAGATCAAGAGCAGAGCTTCATTTAATTCCTTTTCTTCTCTTTTTGTGGTGGATTTGAGGTTCAAACTGGTACCATTATACTTGCTAGTGTCCTAATGTTAACACTTTTATGAGCTTTTAACATTTATTAAGTTTATTAACTATACACCAAACTCTTACATGCACAATCTCATTTAGTTCTCTCAATACTGTGAAATTGATTCTATTATTTACTATATTTGACAATGTCGTAGAGGATTATGAACTCAAACTCAATTAACTTTGATTTTTCCATATGTAGTTTTGAATCTTTCTGCCTCTTG
This sequence comes from Hyaena hyaena, assembly GCF_003009895.1. Classification (NCBI taxonomy): domain Eukaryota; kingdom Metazoa; phylum Chordata; class Mammalia; order Carnivora; family Hyaenidae; genus Hyaena; species Hyaena hyaena. Next base: position 59,822 of record NW_024081297.1, on the reverse strand, counting down.
GGGTATCATAGAATATTAAAAATTTTGAAGAATCTTATTGTTCAAATAGCCCAAGAACTTGGCCAGAGCAAGGTGTTTTCTCTTGAATTCCATCTGATATTCATCCAATATTACATGCACTCTCTCTACCATTGCGAAAGTCTGAGAAGGCCATCTAAATGTTAGCTAGTAGAATAAGAAACAGGTCAGGCTATTTTCTGAGGCAGTCTGAAGCAGAGAGTGTGGCAGAGCTGGAATTTATAAGGGAGGTGGTCAAAATCTGGAGACAGTAACAAGATGCAAATACATTTGTAACAAAGAAGTAGTAGGCTTGTAAATGAAAGGATCTAGGTAAGAAAGAACTAGATTAAACCAGATACTTGGAGAGCCTGGGTAGGTCAGTCAATTAACCATCTGACTGTTGATTTTGGCTCAGATCGTGGTGCTTGGCTCAGGTCATGATCTCATGGTACGTGAGTTTGAGCCCTGTATTAGGCTCTGCGCGGACAGTACGTAGCCTGCTTGGGATTCTTACTCTCTTTCTCCCTCCCTCTCTCTCTCTCTCTCTTTACCCCTCCCCTGCTTTGTCTCTCTCCCAAAATAAATAAATAAACTAAAAAAAATGCAGATACTTGCCTGGGATACTTTAACAGGGCAGTAGCTTCATGGCTGGAATATCAGGTTATTTTAAAAGTATAGTATTGAGATAGAGAGCTTAGTGTTTCCATTATGGGAGTGTTGTAGCTGTTAGAAATTTCTCCCATAGATGGAATAAAAGCACACTTTCCTAAAATTCAACCCATTGGCTGTAATTCTGTAACACAGTGCAAAAATACATTCTTTTCCATCAGTTTGAAAGCCACTAATTATTCCCTTATTCTTCTCCCAATCTTTCTTACCAAGTATTTATCTGATATATAGGCATCACACAGAGCTTTTTGAGAGACATTAGCAGCTCCAGTTATGTGTTATTTAAAACATTAAGTAAGAAAATAGGGTGATAAACAGTGAAGTATCTACTCTCATTGTAATGGTGCTAGCTGAAAATTATTGGGATAAGGCTTTCTGAAAAAGGGATCATAACAATTCAGTCATGTTTAGTGATGGCCTAGATATCTAAAATAAACTACCCCACTTTATTCATGAGGAGCATGTCATTAAAAACAGAAAAAGAGCTCTGAGGAGCTAGAGACAATTCTATACTCTTCTAGAAATTTGTCAGGATTAAGTAAAATAATGCAAATAAAGTACTTAGCACATTGCTTGTCAGTAAATATTCAAAAAATGAAAGGTATTAAATATAGGGAACAATTGCCATTGGCAGACACATCCATAATCCTAGGTAGTGAAATCTGAAAGCTTGATAGTAAAAGGAGGCAGAAAAAGAAAATAAAATGCAAAAAACAAACAGAAAAATACAAAAATCACCATAGTATGAGACCATTTGATGTGTGGCAAACTCACTGAAGCAATTGTTCTACCACAGAGTAAAGAAATAGCTAAGATTCAAAGTAGCTTACATTATTTTAAGTGTGATTTCCTTAAGAGGAAATGAAAATGCTTATTTTAGAAATATTTCCATACAAAATAAAAATAAAAATTTTATCCTAAGGGATTAAACTCTAACATATGTGGGGTGGGGTGGGGGGACTCCTCTTTTTAAAGTGAATTGTTTTACCTGGTATTGGATAGCTAGACATTTGTTTGGCTTGGGTCGGTTTGGTGTCACTGTGTCAGATTATTTGACAGTACCCATTCAACACACACTGATTAAATGCCTTGAACAGGATCACTGTTGGTTATTTTAGGGGACATAGAAATGAGTGAGACTATGAGGACAGATCCTTGCCCTCTAGAAGGAGGGTCTGTGTCTTAACCCTCCATGTAACTTGATATCAAGTGCTAACATAGAGATGGATACGTTTATTAAATATGAATTATGTAAGTGCTCCACAAGGAAATAATGAAAAAATGTTATTACCTAAAACAGAAAGTTCTTGCTCTCTAGAACTTACAGTACAACACTAAATGGCTTTGTTTTCTAAGATTTTGCTGGGACTGTGGTAAAATGACTCATACTGAGGCCAGTATTTCTTTATCAGCATTGATTAGTTCAGAGTAAAAGAAAGTAAAGTGTGTGTAAGAAACACTTATGTAATCATTTCTTCACTCTATCAACACATTTTTATTGAGTGCCAAGAGTTCCTACTATATGCCACATACTAGGGATACAAAGACAAATGGGACTTCACTGTATGTATTGGGAACCACAGTGCAGCTATGGAAGAAGCATAAGGCTTGGAGCCAAATAGGTTGGGGTGGGAATTCTGCTTCCCCTACTTACAGTAATGTGATTTAAGCCTGCCCTTCCTACTCTGTACAATAAGGTAAAAAATATTTGTTTTGATAGTTATTTGGAAGGTGGAGTTGTATATGTAAAACACCTAATTTGTTTGGGTTTTGGCACGTTGTATGTGTTTAATAGGTGCTTGAAGTTCATAGTCCACTGAGGGCATTCAGATATACCATCCATAATATGATGTCACAGAATAAGAACTGTGTGTTTATTGAGTAGGAAAGGGAAGACTTTTCAGAACATGCAATTTGAGAGAAGTCTTGAATAAAGTCAGTAAATAGAGTAGAAGAAGCAGCAACACTGGGAAACGCATGGCATTTGAGGAAGAGCATATCTTTTTTTCTTTTTTTCCTTAAGAACTTAAGAACCTCAGCATGGCTGGGGCATGGTGGAGCATGGTGCAAGGTTAAGACTGGAGCATAGAGATGATCAGACTATTAAGAGCCTTGCATTGATCTCTACGGATTTAGGTAGTGGGAAGGCATGGGACAATTTTAAGGATAAAATAAAGCAGAAATTCAATGATAGTAGTTTGGACTCCTGGGAAACTACATCCATGAGATCTAAAGGAAAATACAGTAAAACCTTGGGTTGTGAATAACTTGTTCTGTGAGTGTTCAATGAGATAAACAAACATTTCTAATAAATTTTAACTTTATAAACAAACGATGTCTTCCAACATGAGTGTGGTATATGATGCCAAATGTGACATGATCACCCCTGAGCCAATGGTTCTTGAAATTCACTTTGATACGCAAGTGCTTTGGATTAGTAGCATGTTTCCAGAATGGATTCTCAAACCAAAGGTTTACTGTACTTTCCTTGTGGAAAAAACCCTGTGACAAATACTGATTTTGAGAGGTAAAGACGTCTAGCACTACATAGTCTTGAGAAGGGGCTGCACCTTTAGAGCCCTCAGCAAATTCCGTGTGGATAGAGTGCTGCAATCTTGGCTTGGTTTTGGCCTTTTTAGCTAAAATGATACTCTATCAATAGCATTGGCCATCAACAGTCATTACCTGTGGCTTTGCTGAATGTAGTACAGCAAAGCTGAATGTCTATCACTTTCACACAAAAATGTACCTACTGATAGAATATGACTGGCATCCTAAACATCTCTATTGCTCCTAAAGTTACATCTGCCATACCCGTGAAGTACCTTTGAAGGGACAGATTCACAAAGGCCAAGAATAGGCAAATACTTTGTTACTAAATGAATTTCAGCCCCAGGCTCTGGTTTGATATTCTATTGAGGTGAGTAGTACTGTAGAGTTTGGAGCTCTTCTGCTTATGCGAAGCCTAAGGCCTACAAAGAAGCTTGCTGAACTGCTTTTTTTGGTGGCTTTGTTTTATGTCTTTATCCTGATCTCAGCCCTTGGGATGTTACCACTTTATTAATAACAAGAGGCAGGATTAGATGAACCTAAGGAAAAAATTGGCAAAGAAAAGAAAGTATTTCTTCATAAGACCTAGAACATTAAGCTTAAGTTGTACATTTTTATCTCCTGTGGCCTGAGATTTATCCCTGGTTTCTGATTGGTTTCTAAGGACCAAGGGGTAAGAAGAGGGTCTTTCTCTCAAGAGGATGGAGAGTCTAGAATTTTCTGTTTGTTTGTTTTTTTACTGAACTGAATATGAGAAGAAAGACTAAACACAGTGAATCTCTTAAAGGGAAAACCTCAAGAGAGACTTTAAATAAAAAGGCACACACCATTTGGTTCCACTAGCTTTTAACTCCTTCCTTATGCATCCCACCCCTACCATGGCCCATGTGAGCTAGGGTGGGACTATATCTGTAATGAAGAGATTGATGTGTCCCAGCCTCTCATTCCCTCCCATCTAGAGATCAATGTAACAAAAAAGCATTGTGCTTTACTTAATGCTGATAAGATGCTGTACTCCTTTGTGAAGAATATAGACAAATTTGAGAGCATTTGATTAAGAGAAACCAGGAAGGCCAAAATACACAAAATCATGTCCATCTTCTGCATAGAAATATGTTTGTTGAGGGCAGAAATTGTATTTCATTCATCTCTACATTCTACAGCAGGATACCTGGGATACTGTTTTTTAATGAGTTTTGATAGAGTTTTTTAATGAGTGAATGAGTAGGCAATGAATGAACACATATAAGGAATTTAGAATTTTAATTATTAGGGATGCACAAAACAAAAAATAATGACCATGGAGACATGAAAGTCTTGACTTTTCATGTGGAAGAAGATCCTCAAAGGACCGATCTAGAACAAAAGTGTTGAGGTTGTATGGAGGCTTCTATAGGCCTGATGGAAGAAATACTTGTCCAACAGTCAATTTCATTATATTATAGTCATATATATTCTATCCAAAAAATGTCCAGTAAAAGTCAACAAGTAGAACTGTATTGATAGTGGTTACAATTATACACAACATAAAGTAAAAGAGAGATGCACTTGAGTGCTTATATTTTGTCAAGGTTATTTAAGGATGTCACATGAATTCTCTCATTTAATTCTCATTACTACCCTGATGTGGTTTCTATCACTATCTCCCTTTTAGTAAATCAGGAATCTGAGGCAAAAAAGTTAAATAACATACCAAGATTCATACAGCTCTTGGTGGAACTAGGATTCAAACCCAAAAATTCCATTTCTAGGGCCTGCAGTCAGCTAGAGGAAGCAGAAAACTCAAAGAGTCAGTTTAAGGCACCTTAGGCCAATGTTCATTGATATATTCATTCAACCATCCATCCATCTATCCAACCATCCATTGATCCATCCACCCACCCATCCATCCATCCATCCATCCATTCATCCATCCATCCATCCATCCATTCGCTTGTTAAAAAGTATTTAAAGGCCTACCTGTCCCAGATATTATATTAGATACATGGGATATATAAATGAATATAAAACATTTCTACCCTCAAGGGGCTTGTCTTCTCAGTAGCTCTGAATTGTGTCAAATATTCCTGAAAAAAACAATTGGGGGGGATGCTAATGTGGATTTATTAAATAGTCTACAACTGCAGGTCAGGAATTCAAGGAGAAGGTATATGGAGAGAGAGGCCAAGAGGGGAGGTATAGTCATAGTCAAGCAAGAAGAGCTGCAACCTAAACTGGCCGAAGCCCTGGTAGCACCCCAAAATAAGTAGAGTATGTATGAAATTCCCGTTAGAATCCAGAGAATCCAAAGAAGGTTTCTTGGGAGGGTCAGCTGGACTGTCCATGTTTGATTTGATAGAACTAGTTTCAAACTGATGGGGGCATTGAGCTGTTACAGAACCTTAGAGAAGGCAGAATAAGCCAGCTAATCCCTATGTTAGGTGTATGATCTTTACATTCTATGAACCTCAGTGTTCTTATCTGCAAAATAGAGGTGATAATACTTCTATCAAAAGATATTGGGAGGATTAAATGAGATTAAATTCAGACCAAACATAACACTTGCCTGAACAAAGTAGGTACTCAATAAATGTTAGTCCCATTCTTTAGTGTCTGACTTTGAGGGTGACAGAGCTTGAGCCTCCCTTTCCCTCTTGCTGATCCTTTATTAACTCACATTTTATATGAGTTCCATTAAAACTAGATGTTTGGATAGAACACAATTGCCTATTATAGAAGGGTTTTGGGGAAAAGAGTATATTGACCTTTTAATTATCTTCTCTTAGAGGACCTCTTTCAGAACTGGTACCTGGTACATGTCTATAAACATTAAAGATATACTGCTGGGTGTCCACTTATCTTAAAAGTCAATTCAGTAAGTGTATATTGAAATTTGTTGTGGTCAATCAGGATTCTCAGGGCTTTACACTCTGACAGTAAAGTCATATATCCTAAGAAATAACAGTTCTTTGAATTTTATTCTTTAAGCAGAATACTAGATTTGATATATTAACTTAAATATTTTCCTGAAAATGTATTTGAGATAGTGCCTCAACCATTTCTTGATTTACTGATCCCTGTTACTTAAATATGACTTACACAAATAATAGGAAATACCAAAAGATTATGCTTTTTCAATTCCAGTTTTGAAAGAATAAGGAATGGTAGAGAGGGACATCTTGAATAAGTGACTCAATTAGTCTGTATCCAGTATTTCTGTAGCAGAAAAAGATGTTTGTAAAATGTATTTGTCATGGAAGACAGCAATGAAAGGCCACAAATTGCTTATTACTCTAAATTTGTTCCTTTGATACACGTTTTTTAAAAGGATGAAGATACTTTTTCAGTAATGGGACAGAGGCAGGTGAAACCCTCTCTTTAAATTGTTTGTAAGACCACCACAGTATCAGTTCCTGGGCCCTTGGATTAAAAGGCATATACGAGATTTTCTACAGAGCCAGGTTCTAGCTATTCAAAACTTCATTCAAATCCTGACTTTGTAATATATTGTCTCGTGAACTTTGGTAAATTTCTTAAGCTCTCCAAACCTCCATTCTCATTTGTAAAGCTTTCAAATGATATTATATATTAACACAGGTTATAAACCTAAATCCTCTACAATATTGTTGTTGTTTTAATCTTTTGGAAGTGTTCTTTTCCTGGGAAGGTAGCAAACTCAACCAAAGCTTTGAAAGAGTCATTATATAACATAAGATAATGTCAGTTCATCTACTACCTCATTGCTGTACAAATAGACGTAGGTCATTATTGCCTAAGTATTCCCATTGTAATTTCTCAGTAGAGCATATACAAAATAGCAAGTTCCTTCATCCTTGTCATCTTTAGCCTTATAAAAAATCTTTACTGACTTATTTAAAAATTCTAATCACATTTTTGTCAATGGAAAATTTGTTGAATTGTAAATAACGTTTCTCACAGACACATCTGTATTGTTTGTCTAGTTTATCTAGTTGCAGAAATCCTCCAAATATAAAACTCTAACACTGATTTTCAAATGTCTGCTATTTTGCTTCTTATAAATAGTTATATCATGTTTTCTTTCTCTGTACACTTCTATTTAGGAACATGCACTTCTAAGTCTAACTCCCTCCACATTATTTGAAACAGATTTCATTTGACCAAGAAATATTAGCCCTCTTAGGCCTGATGTGCACATTTGCATGCCAATAAATGGGATGTGATTTTTACCTCATGGCTATTTTCATATCAGTGATGATTTTTTGGTTCCCAGAACTAAGTAAATGTGGATAGATGGCCCAGGATCCACTTTTTGTATCATTAAGCATAATAAAATTACTCATTTGCTGTATATAGCATGCATCAATCTTTATCTTACATCAATAAAGGCTGACATCATTTTATTCCTTTCTTTCCTGGTTTTGCTCTTTCATTTTTTAAATTTTGCTCACATGTACTTATTTCCATTTTTTATTTTATCCTGAGTACTTTATTGTCATGCTGGTTTTTTTTTTGGTCTATTTAATCACTTTAAGAATTTGGAATTAAGTTGCTATACTTATTCAGATAATTATAAATCATTTCATATTAGGTAGCTTATCTGAATACAGATTTTTCTGACTGTCTCTCTTTTCTTTTTTTAACCAATATTTCTGTTTAAAAATATAAGGTGGCATTCTATGTCAGTAAGAATGTAATTGCATAATATTCTGATGCTTCTAGTGTTTTGGTTATTATAGACAGTGTCACAGAGAGTATTCTTAGTGGTGTGTAGTTTTTAGGCTTTACATACTGCCACACTGATATATGCACCTCTATGTTTATTGCAGCATTATTTATAATTCTACAGCATAGTGAGAACACGAGCTGGAATCCAGAGACAGTCCAGGATCAAACCTTGAGACTCTAAGCCAGGAATCAAATCAAGGAACTAGAATATTCTGAAATAGTCCAGAAAATTTGCATATTACCTTGCAGCAGGACTTCATTTCTTAAGCCATTGAGAACCTCTGTTATTTTAGGCAGTGCTATGGACTGAATAACATCCCCTCCAAAATTCATATATTGAAGCCATGAACCCCCCCCCCCACCACCAGCCCCCTGTATAATGTTATTTGGAGATGGAATCTTTGAAAACTAATTAGGTTTGGTTGAGGTCATAAGAGTGAGGTCTTCATAATGGGATTAGTGTCCTTTTAAGAGACAATGGTGAGCTCCTTCTCCTTTATCTCTCTACCATGTTAGAAGAAAATGAGAAGGCAGCCATCAGCCAAGAAATAAGTTCTCTACCCTGGAGAACTGAATCAGCCAGTAAGTACCTTGATCTTGGACTTTTCAGCCTCCAGAAGTGTGAACAAGAAATTCCTGTACTTTAATCCTGTTGAAAGATACATGTTCAACACAACATTACTTGTAGTAAACAGGATATGGAAAGAACCCAAGGGTCCATCCATGGATGAATGGATATGTCACACACACACACACACACACACACACACACACACACACGCGTGCGCACACACAGAGGGATATTACTCAGCTGTAAAAAAGAGTGAGATCTTGCATTTCTAACAATATTGATGGACCTAGAGGGTATAATGCTAAGTGAAATAAGTCAATGAGAGAAAGACAAATTCTATATGATTTCACTTGTATGTAGAATTTATGAAACAAAACAAATAAAAAAAGACACAAACAATCAAAAACCAGACTCAAACAGAGAAACCAAACTGGTAGTTGCTAGAGGGCATGTGGGTAGGGGAATGGATGAAATAGATAAAGGGGATTAAGCCTACACTTACCTTTCTAACTGTCATTTAATCTGCTACAGGAGTGTTGCAAATAACAGTATTGGTAGTATTAATGTCAGTAATACATCAGATCTCAAAAAGAAAGGAAAAAAAAGAAACCCAAACACACATGTGCAAAAGAAGAAAAAGATAATATACTAGATTTTCTATTAAGGCTTTAATTTTAAAAAAATGACCAATGGGTATAAAGTACCTTCCTTATCTAGTCTTTTTAAGCTAAGATGCTTATAATGTTCCTGAAAATTCTTTGCACCTCTTTTGATCACCACTGATGGTTAAAGGATAGCTGGGTCAGATTTCCAGTTTACCTGATTTTAAAGGGATAACTTTCTTTCTTTAGGGATAGAAAGGGATACTTCTTTCTTTCTCTCCTTTATCTCTCTTCCTTTCTTCTTCTTCTTCTTCTTCTTCTTCTTCTTCTTCTTCTTCTTCTTCTTCTTCTTCTGCTGCTGCTGCTGCTGCTGCTGCTTCTTGTTCTTCTTGTTCTTCTTGTTCTTGTTCTTGTTCTTGTTCTTCTTCTTCTTCTTCTTCTTCTTCTCATTCTCCTCCTCCTCCTTTTCCTTCTCCTCCTCCTCATTCTTCCTTCCTTCCTTCCTTCCTTACTTCCTTCCTTCCTTCCTCTTCCTCCTCTTTTTCCTTTTCTTCTCTCCCTCTCCCCCTTCCTTTCTTACTTTCCTCCTTCTTTCCCTTTTTCCTTCCTTTCTTTCCCCCTTCTTCCGTCTCTCCTTACCCCTCTCTTTTTCTCTTTCTTTCTTCTTTCTTTATATTTTCTCTCTCATTTTGTATTTCTTTTTTTTTTTGACTTCCAGACATGTTATTTTATTTATTTATTTATTTATTTATTTATTACAAATAGTTTATTGTCAAATTAGTTTCTACATAACACTCAGTGCTCATCCCGAAAGTGCCCTCCTCCATGCCTAT